>NW_008629635.1:43661-95401 GCF_000691845.1 Merops nubicus
TTCCCTACAGGACAGTTAAGGGCTAGACCTCTCTGCACTGGTACAACTACAGCACTTGTAAAGCATCATCACAGTGTACTTAACACTTAAAAAACCCTATGTAGCTTTTTGTCCTTGTGCACTAGAAATAAACTTTCCCCATACATTGTGTACACATATAAGTGAAGCAACTGCATGTATTTTTGGAATAAAGTTTTCGCTGATTCAGAACTTCAGCTGGAAATGCATTCTGTTGTGTTCTGTTTCCTGGTGCTGGGGAGCAATTCTGAGAGGTTGTTGTACTCCATGCTGAACCAAGTAACCAGCTCGCTATCCGCCAGTGGCTGAGCCACGGCAGGCAAGCAGTTGTTAATGAGGAGCTTGCCTTGGTGTTTGTGGAAGAGCTAATGAGAAAAATGTGTGTTTAAACCTCTTCTGCATTAGAAATAGCATACAGGACAGGCAAAAAAGCTAATGTAAGATTGACCTCCTGTCATCTATTCACTTTTGGCTTAGCATCCTGAGAATTTTTTTTTAAAGATGCTAGTTGCATTTGAGACTTTATAAAGAGATACTGAAGCTAGCATGATCTTAATTTTGGTTTTATTTCTGTTGTCCCTAAGGATCAATAAATTATATAAAAAGATGTTTGTGTTTCAAAGCAGTTAATTCTCTACCTTTTAGACTCCTGCTTTATCGTTTTTTCTAGGAAGTCTGTATGAACATTTCTCCCAAACTGTTTATTCTCAGTCAGAACTTAATTGCCCATAGGTGTTAAAAAAAAAAAAAAAAGAAAGAGTTGTGACTAATTAATTTAATGCTGGTTAAGGTAGTTATTACTTAAGCCTTTACAGAATGGTTAAGTTTTCTTTAACTGTAATTACAAACCATATGGCAACATTAATTAACATGAACTTTCTTCTCTACTATTTGTTGCTAAAATATTGCTGGCAGCATGTCTTCTTGTCACCTCATAAACAAATAGTAAAACAAACTGCTGCATCAGTTTTGCAGGATAATTTATAGCAAGTTTATCAATGTTTTTGTTCCTCTGAAGTTGTTGCTAAAAAGCATATTGAATGCTTGTGGCATAAATTAAGTGAAATGACAATTA
Source organism: Merops nubicus (assembly GCF_000691845.1). Classification (NCBI taxonomy): domain Eukaryota; kingdom Metazoa; phylum Chordata; class Aves; order Coraciiformes; family Meropidae; genus Merops; species Merops nubicus. Next base: position 44,755 of record NW_008629635.1, read on the forward strand.
CAAAAATAATTTGCTTGATTCTGCTTTTCCACTGCTTTGAGAAGTTCAAGTCCAAATAGAAAACAGCACTTCACTAAAAAGTTAGCAAAATTATCTCAGTTTTGTCATTTAAGTTGCCTTTTAAGGTTTTAAATGTGCATACAGTTAAGCAAAATTAGAATTTAATATATCTATGAAATTCTGTGTGGATCCTTAGCTATCTGTATAGCTGTGTCTGAGAGACATTCTGTAAAGGACAATTTTAGTGTCCGGGGCTATGGCTTGCAGTTATTTTGAAAGTTAAATGTGGATTTGATTTGGAAGATAATTTTTCCCCAGACTACAGTAAACAATAAGATTTTTTTTTTTTGTCACCTTTTTTTTTGCACAAAATATCACCAGCCATGAGTTCAAACTGATAATCAAATACTGACTTGAGACATATGAAGTCATCTACACACAAATATAAATGACAGTTACTTTTTTTATTATTATTATTTTAGACAAGAACTAATAGCAGAACTGGACCAGGATGAAAAAGACCAGCAAAACACATCCCGTCTGGTACAAGAACATAAAAAGCTGTTAGATGAAAACAAAAGCCTCTCAACTTACTATCAGCAATGCAAAAAACAATTAGAAGTCATCAGAAATCAGCAACAGAAACGGCCAGGCACATCATGATTTCCTGGGACCTTTCAAATGAAAAATATGCACAGAAAAGACTGATTTTTTTTTTTTAAATTGTTATTATCCCTTATTAAGACAACCCATGAGTGTTCACTTCTTGGTGTGATCTGTATTTGTCTGCTACATTTAACATCATTTACTTTTCTTTTTCCTATGGTGGACATCCAGTTCAACAGGTTAATCGAATAAGGTGAGAAAACAGTGACTTGAATTAACCAACAGCCCTCAACTTAAAAGGAAGAACAGTGGCTGTATGCATGCTCCCTGTGTGAAGGCTAGCCTAACAAGTGTTAAAGTGGCTGCTCTATTGTAAGATCTTGTTTTTAGTTTTTGGTGTTACCTCGATAAGAGCAAAACAAAAACTTCCCTGTTTAAGAATGATTTTGTTCCAGTGTCTCATCTCAAACTATCAATACGACGATTATTTTCAGGACTTAAACATGCGCCAAGCTGTGGAGGTGATGCTGGCTGACCAGAGCAATACATGATGCATTAGTTTTGTCTTTTACCTGTAGACATAGTGTATTTTTTCCATATGCAAAATGGTAGGCAAACTGATGCCGGCCTCCTTGGTTCAGTGCTTGATAGCCCTTCATTTTAACTAATATATTTCTTGTACTCTTGCATTCATAAAATATTTGAAGTAAAAGGCTGTATTTTCTTTACTTTCTTGGGGGGAATGACATGCGGTTTCATTTAGTTACTAGGCAAAAGCTATCAAGGTGATTCTGATTCCCTGGGCAAGGTTGGTCGCTAGTATATAGAGACAGCATCAAAAATGTGTGAAAGTGTGTTTTAAATCTTTGTAGCATCTTCAGAGGGAAACTCAGAAAGCAAATTAGTACAGAACTTTAAATACTTCTTCCCTTTATACCACTTAGTGTTTTTTTTTTTTTCTTTCTTACAACTTATTTGCTGAAAGGCATTGACTGTAAATGTAAATAAATTTGTTTTAGATAGGGGGAGAAGGGTTTGGGAAAATGAATTTATTTTAAACAGCAAATTAAGAAACGGAGTTGAGTATGCAGATAACGGAAGCTATTAAGACAATGAGGGAAATGGTTTAGATCTCCATCAGGAATCTCAGTTATTCCACTCATTTGAACATAGTTTAAAGGAAGTCCATGACAGAACGCCTGCTGCCTTTCTGACTGAAGAATTGCATTTAATGAACTCAAGCAGACTCAGTGTCATTATTTGCCATTATTACATGGGAGGAAATAACTGCTTGTTTACATTGCAAATTGATTATTTGGATTATGAATTAACTTTTAACTGGTACAAAAATGAGGCACTTCTAAATATAATGAGAAATTATTCCTTACGTAAGCTGTTGGTGTACTCAGTTGTGAGGAGGATTTGCTAACACTCTTTTGCAGAAGGAAAATGGAAAATTGAAGTTTAGCTGCTGAGCCCTCAATGCAAGAGGAATAATCTGAAATTTGACATGCTTATTTCAAATGAAGAGTTATTCATAAGACGCCACGCAAAGAACTTGGAAAACCACTAAGAGCAAAAACCTCAAAGTATTTTCTCTTCCCCTTCCTGCCTACCTGATAAAAACCATGAATGCTATCATGCTTATCTGTGAACAACAAAGGTGATGAACAGCTTACTGAACAGTGCCATCCTGTCTTGAAAATAAATCTGTTGTTGGCAAACCTTGGAGTCAGAAACCCTTCCCTCATTTTATTTAAATAGAGGAAGGGTTATCATTCCCAAAACCTTAGCAGTTAATTTGATTAGTTAGCTGAAACTGATATTGGGATCAACTTAAGGGCACACATATTTATAGCAAAATGTAATTGGAAGAGAAAATAACTGTATTAGGAATAGCACAAGTTATCCAAAGCATCACTGTTCACATACATCTGTCCATCTACCAAAATGGACACACTTTTCAGTGATGAGCAGCTTACTTAGTGTACATTGAAGCATGAAGTAGAGCAGCATAAATGCTAATGCTCAGCTTCAGATGCATGGTTGATAGTAGCACACACAAAATCATTTCCCAGGACAGTTTTTACAGTTTGCCTTGTCATAAAATAGATAAACTCAAGGTAAATGAGTATTGTATATGAGAAGTCATTTTATGGGAAAGTTTGGATAATGAAAGTGAATGCAATAGTGACTTAATGGTACATTATACAAAAGTCTCTTCTAACAGTTACTTTTGACTTTTCAGGGTTTACATTAAAAAGACCCTCAGGTAGTAAAGTTTCACTATTGAATGTGGCTTCATTCAATAGTTAGTTTATATTCCTCTTGTAATTTTCAAAGGGAATTTGGAGTTTGACCTTTTGCCTTTAAATTGTCCCTTTCTTAATTCCACCAAAAACTTTAAAAGTATTTGCCCAGATTACTTGTTGAAGTGTTCTGCATGGCAAAATCTGTGTATCATAAAACAAAACAAAAAAGAGAAACAGCAGAATAGAGTGATTTGTGCTAAGAAGAGTTTAACAACTTAACTTTCAGTGACCTTCATTATTTTCGTAAGGCTCTTGTGTTAAAGGTGTTTACAAATGTACTTTTATTTTTCTGTTTAACTGTCTGGAGTGTTCAGGAATCTTTTCATATACCTTTTTGTCCAGTTAAAGCTGTTCCTCTAATAATGGAGGGGAACACCTAGTTTCGTCTGGGCACTGCCTTCTCAGAAAAGGTAACAGGCTCTGCTTTTTGTTACGGTATGTGTTCTGTAAAAAAAATGTGTAATTGAAAGTATGCTTCTGTACACTGTGCAGTTTTGCTAAAAATTGCTTTTTTTAGGCTTTTGGGGTGTCTTTTTTCTGATGAGAAATTGAAGATTGTAATTCTAAACTTGTACATAAATGGTGAATGATTTCATATGATTCAGGAATGAGGAGTGTGGCTTTCTGCTACATGGTTTTATTACATTGTCAGGAATTTAGTTAATAAAAGCTGAGAGACCTCCACAAACATGTAGTAATGCCCCAACACTTGCCAGGGCATCTTTGATCTCCAGTGCTATCCAACATAGAGTTGGGGGATAATCATCATGCAGTTGTTCCCACCACCAAAAGAAAATTCTTCTGCGATTAGCTCTTACCTTCCTGTGGGTAGAAGTAGGGTATAGGATGAGTAGTGCTACTCGTAACTGAGTATCAAGACGTTTTAAGAATGGCACATCTTTCATTGGGATACTCTGCAAAAAGGTAAGTGCTCACCTTTTGTTGTTCAGTCCTGACAAATGCATTCCCTGGAACTTTTCTATTTTATTCGTAATGGGTTTTTCTGCTTGAGAGTTCCCGTTGCCTTACGACAGAGACAGACAACCCCTCAACTGTCTCCTTGCCTATGAAGAACAGAAAATCATGCTTCAGATTGTTCTGAGCTGCTCGACCCTTTCTGGTGTGCTGCTCAAACCTGCAGGAAAATTTGAAAGGAATAAGGGGGGAAAAAAAAGTGTGGCACTCAGCCCCACAAAATCCAGATTTCCCTGTGGCGAACTGGATGAAGAGGAGGATCTTATGAGAGTAAGCCTGTGTATGTATATACACACTGTTAGGTGCTATGGGGTATAGATGTAGAGAGCTGCATATATCAAGTCTAAATTGATAGATATCTTGTCATTTCCAAAATCTGAGCTTTCTGTAGTTAGCTTTTATTTGCTTTAATAGTGTCACTAGATGAGTGGTGCTCTAAGCCTGTGCTCTAATTCTATAGAGGCAGATAGAGGGGTGTGGATGTGTGTGTATGTGAGAGCATACCAGTTATTTGCTGTGCCCATATAACCCTCTTCTACTTTTTTCAGGGACAATTCAGATCTCCCACGGCACTTGGACAAATGTTTGGACTTTGAACCTACATCCTGACTTTGGTCATGGAGGGGTACCTAGTGACAGAGCAAAACTTGATTTAAGCTAGATATATAAATTTTTTTTTTATTATTAATGAAATACTATCTTAAAATGCTTGGAGCACTGCTAATCCTAGGGCTTTAATCTAAACAAGCATTAATGAAAGAAATGTTTTTATTCATAGCTGTGTGCTTTACACTAAGTAGCTAAAACTTTGAGATCTTCCAAAGGATAAAATAAGCTTGTGTTCACATAATTACGTATGCTTTGTGAGTACTCTCCTTCTAATTTGGATAAAGGCAATCTGGCTTATTCTTGCATGTGGGAAGTGTTGCCCCTTACAGGTGGAAAGAGAGAAGCAGATTTATTGCATTATAAGAGGTTAAAAGCATATCCAGCCTTGTGAAGCAACAGGCTCTGTGAGAAGCAGACCTGGAAGCAGGTGGTGTGGAACCCCTGCCTCCTTGGTTTGAGAACAAACTCTTTGCCAGTGCTGGGGGAGATGAGGCCCATGGGAGATTTTCCCAGCCATGCTCTTCCCTCCCACTGGTGTTGAACAGGAGAGGCTGTGGAGCAGCTGCCTGTGGGCTCCTCTCCTGTGGTATTTAGGCAGAGGACCAAGAAGTGACTTGCATTGATATAACCTATGGGCTCAGCACATGGGTTGGGACACAAGTTTGGCTTATAGCTGAAAATTAGGAAAAAAAATCCCTAGTTGCAGGAGACTTAAGATCATATGATGAAGTGGATATGCCTAAGACCTCTATCTAGGTCTGTTGCTCTCCTTTTTCAAGCAGCAAGGTGGACTTCACCTGTTGAGCTGCCTTTGAGCAACGTGTGAAGCCACCGTGACAGTCCTGGTAGTTCTTGCAGTGTGAAAAGAGGGGTGGCCAAAAAGCTGTTTCAGGAAGAAAGTTTGCACTGAGCCTTTTATTCAGCATTGCTTTTCTCCATACAACATGTATTTAAGACTACTTAGCCTCACTTCCAAAAATAGGCAAAGTTACAAAAATCTGAGGATGTCTGTATTTGCCAAGCTGCCACTGCAGAAGTGTTCCTCTGAATATCTTTGTTCTCCAAGGCCCCAGAAGAGACTGCCTGTGCCCATCACTGGAGGACTCCTCAAACAGCTGTCTCCAAAAAGTTAAACCTGGTACGTGCAAATCACATTCTTATTAAAGTTTCTTACATCATCATTAGCAACGGGGCTAGAGCATAGCCGAGAATTGTTCATGAGGTAGGAGGTGAAGCTAATTTAGCTTGTCCTCTGAGGGTTGCCTCAGGTCTGTGGGGCCGCCTGGCACAAACTGCTTCTGTCAGTGAAAGTGCTGGGATAGACCTGAAGAGGCAGAGATAGCACAAGGAGACATTTTGGTCAGTGCAGCTGTAGCGAAGTGTGGGGTTTAGGGTGATGTTTTTATGCTTATCAAAAACACTAGGTACCAAGAGATGGCTGAGGAGAGATTTGTTTTAGGTGGGGAAAAAAAAAAGGGGGGGTGGGAGGGGAGTGTGTGTGTGTGTCATTGAGCACACTGTATCCCACATCTCTGGGTCAGAGAAACAACCATAGCTGTGGCACAAGCCCTCCTCTGAGCACACGACCAAAGGAACCATGTGGTGGAACAAGTGGTGTGGTGGAGGCTTTCATGATTGCTCTCCTGAGTGCTCTTATTTCTCGGTCCTGAAAAGCAAAAGAGGAAAAAGCCTTACCAGCACAGCTGGGGAGCTGAATGTGGCTGGCTTATTGTTCATTTTGCGTATTATGGCATGACCACAAAAAAAAAAAAAAAAAAAAAAAGTGCTATAGGTCAAACAGAGACTTCAATCTCAACTACTTTAATTCTGTGGGTTTAGGACCATGGAACCTGCATGTCCTGAGCAAACCTCATCCTTCACTGGCTTTCAGCAAATACAACTGAAGGCTATTCCTCTCCAAGAATGGAAGAAGACGGAGTACTCATGTGAGAGCTACCAGCAGCAGCAACTTCCTTTCTCCAAGTCAGTGACTTGAGCAAGGTGGAAGAGCAGATGAATTTGCCCCTCCATAAAGCATAAATTTTAATCTATTTCTGGAGCAGGACCTCAGGCTAAGAACTTGATCTCTTTCTAATATAATCCTATTGTGGTAAATCATGAGAGGTGCAAAAAGGGATCAATGTTAAGAATATAGCTTAGTTTCAATTGCTTGAGCACTCAGATTTTGGTGATGTTTTGGCTTTCCTGGTGCCCAGTCTCAGAGCCAGAAGAGGAGCTAGCTGATGTAACCAATTGCACACAGCTTTTCTGTATTCTATTCATCTCTTACAAATTTAGTCTCTGCCAATGAGGCTTATGTACAGTGATTAGACAGTTGCTAAAGAAAATTGTAAAATATAATTATAAACAAGATGGCTCTAGAGAAGTTTTGCCTTTATTTGATTTATTTGGGATTTTTCTACAGTGAAATAAGTAATTTTCAGAATATCCTTAGTAGGGAGAACATCAGTGTAATGGCAGTTGTTGATGATACAAGATTTTAAGCAGCACTGTGTCTTTGCCTGAGCGGTTACTTCTAGCCTGGGCATTGAAGTTGCTGGGGGAAAGCAGAGCTTTGAGTTCATAGAATGTGAACCTGAAAAGTCAGTTTCTGAAACTAAACCAAATGAATGCTGAAATCTCAAAAAATTGCAAGAAAAATGAAGGTGAATGCCAGTGAGGCAAATGAATTTGCAGACAATTCAGCATGTTAATCCAGAAGTCTAAAACTGGCGGTGCAGGGAAGCAAACAGTGTATTACCCTCACATCTGCAGGAAGGAGCTGGGGCCCCAAGAAGTCTGCTTTTTCCAGCTCTGTTAGTCTGAGAGGTTGTTAGTCTTCCAGCAAACCCTGCCTGGCTGAAACCCTTTCACTGTAGCAAGAACAGACATTATCACATTCTTTGCTCTTCAACAAACATCAGGCTCCCAAAACAATACAGTCCTTGATTGGTAACAGCACATGAAAGAGTAGGAAGAGGGCATGTTTGTTCTTCCATATTTCCCAGGAAAGTCTTAATGCAAGTTTCTTACAGTTTGTTCATAATGATAAGCAACTTGCTGCTTAAGATTTCTTCACTGAAGTTGGCTTCTTGCACCAAAAGACAGCATCTCTCATAATTACTTTCCTTCCCCCCCCCCCAAACCATATTAGAATAAATTAAAAGGTAATCTATAAATTAAGAAATCTGAAGTTTTGATCACTTTTTAAAACAAAAGAGCAGTCCATGCTGGCAGTGTAATATAAAATTATCTGTAGTAGCCCTCTGTCAGCTGGTGCTGCCAGGTCCCAAGAGCCCTTTGTGCTTGCAGGATGAATGAGCTGAACGTTTTAAAAAGTGCCTAATAGAAGTTTAGAAGTGCTGACTGATTGTGTTCTGGTTCAGTGTCCCTCCTGCTGTGTGAGGGACAAGTGTGCCGTAGCTCTGAAATACGCCTTAAATACAGAAGCGTTCAGGCGAGCCATTTATTCATCTGTATTCAAGCCACCAAAGCAGCACTCTACATTGTGAAGATTTTTGCAAGATCAGCACAACAGATTTCTCCAATCTCGGTGTTATCAACTCCATTGTCTACCCTGTGGTCCAGCCTGAGCATGTCAAGAGAAGAAAAGTGGCTGGCTCCCCAAGAATTTGAATGCAACATCAGTGTTATTGCAGTCAATTGCATAAAAATATTGCTGTACAGTATGGCAATGAATCACAGGCTCTGCTGCTTGCTTATTAACTTGGCATAAATACAAATCCCTTAAGAGTCTAAACACTTTCAGCTCTTCTGAACCTTTATGATTCAGTGGCTGGTATTAACTTGGGCTGATATTCCCCGTGGTATCTGCTCAGACCTAATCGTTCTGTGAGTGGAGATAATGCACTAATTCCAGCTACCCTTTCTTTCAGGCACAGCAGAGTTCAGAAATTTCAACATGGTTGAAAATAAGCCATGACTCAGGGGATCTTTTTTGTTTTGCTCTGAAGAGGTGTGGGAAAGAAAACTACAGGTCTCTCTATTTTCAAGGGCTGAGCGTGCTTGTCAGGGTTGGAAAGCCTACCCTAGTGTATCAAGGCAGCAGCAAATGGAAGAAGTTCCTGTAGCTGTTAGCTTGAAAGTGCACAGCCTTCTATGTAACAGAGATGAGGCTTGCAGGGGAGTGATGCTGTCTCTTCTCTGCTCAAGTATATGGCTGTTCTTCCCATACTGACCATTTCCTCAGAGCTCATCCTCAGAGTAGGTAACTGGAGGGATGACAGAAATAATGACAAAGACACATTCTCCCATTTGCTTTACAGTCAAGAGAGAGATGTGTTACTCCACAGTAATTCAAGCTGTGTGCTTAGTTTAGGCTCCTGAAGCAGGTGATTTGGAACATAGATTTCTCTGCCTTACAATTCAGCCTCCCCATAAACTGACTACACAGGTGGATCTGGCAGAAGTTACTCTCGGATGCCTTTAGCATTTGTGAATAGCCCAAGAACTCCCTATTGGTCAGCATCTGCCAGTGAGGAAAACGAGAGATGGTACCTGCACCCATTTTCACCCATCTGTTGTGTTTGTGCTGCTGAACATGTTGTGGACCTTAAAATCATTTAATAACCAAATATATCCTTGACCTCCTGTTTTCACAGTAAGAGATCATAACATAACTTGCCTGTTATTTTGGACCAACTTTGACATAACCGCCAGGTTTATCTCATTATCCCTAGAATTAGTAGTATCAAGAGCAGCCCAGGCCACACGTACCCCTGGTGTGTCTGCAGGCAGGCGGCAGGAGGACTTGTGATAGAAGGAGAAGTCTCATAGCCACCACAACTCTCACCTCAAAGAGCAGCAGGGGTGTTAACTCGTGGCAGTGGTTTTGTAAGGTGAGCGCCTGTAATCTAGGCTAAAGTCGCCAATTGCCTCTGTTGTTTGCCACCCAGCACACAAATTAATGGCATGAGTCATTGTCAACTCCTACTAAATAAACCAGTGACCTAGAGATGAAAGGCTCTGTATCCAAGTTGTTTTCATTAATTGCACTGTGGGGCAAGGATAGATTTAGTTTCAAGGACAGGAATATTAACCTCAATTCCTTTCCTTAATTGAGTGTGGAGAAACAAGAGGCGTAAGCAAGGGAAGCAGAGAACAAGGACGTGGGTCATTAGCACTGTCATCTGGTCTCACAGGCAGCAGTGCCTTGTAAAAAAATGTCATTGCAGCAACCAGGAGGCAAAAGCTTGTTTGGCAATGTACAGAGAGTAGGTAATAAGAATTTACAGCAGTGACTGGATTTTCACCAGCATTTAGATGCACAAGTCTCAGCACAGGCTTATAATGATAAACCAGTAACTGGGGCCCATCTTGCAACAATTCATAGGGTAAAATACCAACAAAATTCTGCAGAACAGTGTCCATGGTGGTGCTGGCCCTAGGGGGAAGCCTTAAAGAGAAAAGATGTGGTCATTAGACCTACTTTTATTACTGATTTATAACACTTCTAGAGTATTTCTCACCTGAAGGTTTCAGATCACTTCCCAAAAGCATGGTGACAGGAAAATAGGGGCCCAGGGGAGTGTAGCTGGCATTCCAGAAGGTCCGCCTAATTTGGGAATAAGATTCAAGTTTCCTGCTTGTCCATCCAGTAATTTATGTAGTGGGCTCCAGTGATACCATCCTTGATTCAGTATTAGTTAAGCAGCACAGTTCAGGAGAGGTTTCCTGAATCCAGCTTGACTTGAGAGTACATCTTTTCAGTTAGCAAGGATTGGGTATTTTATATATATATTTAACTGCTGTTTGCAATGAAGGTGATTAGACTGATACACACAGAAGTAAGCCAACTACAAACCAGGTCAGCTGCTGTTGTGAAAGTGGGATAATGAATGAATGGGTGCATTTTGGGTATGCATAGCAGGGTGTTGAAATTGCATCTTAATATGAGATAACGTGTCTCACGTATAAAAAAGCTTTAACAAAAGACTGTGGGGTTTGGGCTTGCTAGGAACTAGCTGATGCTTAATCTTGCTCAGGGTCATAACTATTAGTGAAGTAAAAGCAATCTAAAGGAAAGTTTCTATTAATGCTTTAAAGAACTTTGTCATTCAGGGAGAGGGTAAAATATTCTAAACCAAACACATTATTACTTGTTAAAAATTCCATAAAAGCATTTGAAAATTGTGGTATCTTTTTTTTTTTTTAAATAAGGGGTTAATAAGAGGTTAGTTCGTTATACGCTTAGACGTGGGCATGCTTAATTACATTAAAACGCTGTGCAGTTAGGAAAGAATGTGTCTAAAGCTGTATCTCCATGCATTGTTCATAAGAAGAATTTCTCACTAAACTCAAATTCTTTCTTTTCTGCTACTTGGAACACAGGAAATGCAGAATCATCTTGCTTTTACAAAGCCAGCAGTTCACTGCAAAGCCATAGCATCACTTTTTTGTGACACCAGTGAGAGAGCAAACATCAATTAAATAAATGCATTTTTCACCTATATCTGGAGAAAACCTTTAAGGCTCTACAAAATAACAAATTTTGCTAGTCCCTTGATGTAGCTCAGTTACTCTTGGCTCCCTGGAAGCCCATCATTTTGAAAGAACTGTAGCCTACTTGGTTTGACAAACTGGGCCAAACTCTCTTGACATTATTTTTTTTTTAATTAAAAAAAAAAAAAAATGCCAGAGCTTCTTGCAATGATCCAGCAAATGCAACTGAATTCAGAAGCATACAGCCCAAACCCAGCACACTGCAGAATGGCTCTGTTTGCTCTCAGTGTGCCGTTGCTGTGTTAGTGAAGATCTGATTTGTCATCTCTTGCTGGGAGAATCACCTTTCTGAGTCTTGCAGAAATTTCTATATATACCTAGCTCAGAGTGCTGTTACCCCACTGGGGACTCTCACCCGGCTTTGGCCAGGGAGCCAGCCAAGACCAGTGCCTGTCCAGTGGAGCATGCCTGAGATCTGCCCCACCCTAAATAATGCTTGAAATGATCAGTCAGTTTTTTGATCAATGGCTTCTCGATGCCCAGCTCAGGTTTCTTTTTCCCATACTCTTCATCGCTGAAGTTTAGGCAAGTACAGAGGCCTTACATAGTCATCCTCTACTTGTAAACTCTGTTGTAAGACTGGACATGAACACAGAGGAGTTTTAAACAACCTAAATCTCTCTACAACTCCTGAAAGGAGGTTGTAGAGATGTGGGTGTTGGACTCTTTTCCCTAACTAGTGATCAGGGCAAGAGGAAATGGGCTCAAGTTGCACGAGGGGAGGTTTAGATTGTGTGTTAGGAAGAATTTCTTTACTGGAAGAGTGGTGAGGCACTGGAACAGGAGGTGTACCCACAGAGGTGGTGGAGTTTTTCTCTGGAGGCATTCAAAAACATGTGGACATGGTACTTTGGGAAATGGTTTAGTGGTCATGATTTTGTTGGGTTGATGGTTGGACTTGATGATATGAGAGGGTTTTTCCAACCTTAGTGATTCTATAATAATTATTGACCTTATTTACCAATACATAAAAAATAAATACATGACCAACACACATGAGCATCTAAATTCAAGCAAAGTGAAAAAGAAAAATGTATTATTTCTCTTTTTGTTGTGCATACTAGTAGACAAAAGCAATATATTATCACTATTATTGTTGAAAGAAAAGGGTTAACAAATTTGGGACAACACTATGTAAGTGGTAATAAATACATGCAGTTTTTGTGCAAAATTTCTCAGTGTCAGCTTTGCAGGAGCCAAGGCACAGCATTTTCGCTGGATCTGCAAGAAACCACAATAAATTTGAAAAAGTTAATTAAACAATACCGAGACTGCCAGCAGGGGCTAAATGACATCATGCTATAACCTAGGTTTCCTGGAGGTGAGAGAAACTTCTGCTGAAGGAGGGCTGAGCAGCAGGAGAAAACTTTTTTACTGTGAGCTGTATTGCTTACAGAGCCCTTCAAACCATGCTGCTCTGCTCCGTAACTGCGATGAGACCCTAAATAAAAGACCTGGCAACAGAAAAATGGTGCCAAATAGTCTTCCTAATCTCTTTTGTGCAAGGCAATTTTTCCCTGGTGTTAACATGTCAGAACACTGAGGACTTCATACTTACTAAGACTTTTTGTTTTGCAATTTCGCACAGAGCAATGAATTTTGCGCTATTGGAAGCTGTGATTATGCAAAAATATGGTGTTTTTTTTCTTTTCTCCTTCTTGCCCCTGGAGGAATATCACTGCTTTGGAAGAAGCAGCTATACTCTCCAGAGAGAGCTCGGCAGGCCTGGTAACGTAAAAATTTGATTGTCAATGAGCAAGTCTTCTGTTGTGTGCACATTTCATTTTGACACAGTGGCATGGGAATGTTCCTGAGCTGATTAAAATGCACTAAGTAGTCAGCTGGCAGTGCTGAAAGCTGCTTTGCAGCTTGGAAATGGGAATTGCAGTGGTTTCCTCTTTCTAGTCTGCAGTTGTTGGGAAGGAACATAACATGGAGCCTGTTCAATGCACAAAGCCTCTCTAATGGGTGCAGAATGATTTTGTGTCTGAAATTAGTCATTGTTAATAATTTAAGAGCGAAGAGAATGTGCACTTGCATAAAGGTTGGGGTTTGCAGCTCCTACAAAGAGCCTACTTAAAACCCAGGCTGACCTTGATGACAACTGGACAAGCTTGGACACAAAAAAGAAGCTGGATTATAGCAGTTTAGAAGAAGTAATCTTAGAAGTATCTGAAAATGGCCTTCATTTAGTTTTAATAAACACTTTGGATGTTAGTTTTGCTTTATGATTTTCGACATTTTTAAAAAAAATACCAGAACAAAACAGCACAGTCCCTAAGACACCCAGATAAATTACTAGAGTGGCCCTTGAAATTACTCAAGCAGCCAAAGGTTGCTTGCAGTATTTGCAGCTGCCACCATAGAACAGAAGGACAAGTGCAGGGATCTCTTGCTCTGGATGGCGAATGCTGTGGTTAAGACCTGGTGTAAACGTCATACACATAGCAGCTTCTTGTCTTTAATCCTGAAAGGACTCAAAAAGTGCTTGCAGGAGTCCAACTTCTGCTTCAGCAGCGGGCAGGGCCCTTTCAAAGGCAGACGTGTGGCATTTGCACCACTCATCCCTCTACCTGGCCTGAAAGATGTGGACAAATCCCTCAGAGATGAGGCATCTCTGCATTTTACTGTGTGCTTCCTCTAACTGTTTTTTCTGCAGCAGGGCAACTTTCCTAAACTTACCAGTGATTTACCTGTGCATGGCAGAAAGGAGAATGAGGTGTGTTTTTGCATTTACTTCTGCCAAATGAGCATCTAGTCTCACCAGTCACCTACGGAAACTGGACGGGTGGAAAAATGAATTTTCCTCTTCTCATTGCAATTTAAAGAAAGTGTGTGGAAACTATTTTGATAGATCTGCAGTCTGTATCTTATTTCAAATTAAAATTATCCATTGAGTGGATTTCTACTTACTCTAGCAGAGCTCTGATGATTTACATCAGTTAAGAATCAGCTCATCATTTCCTTTCGTTCTGTGGTTATGAGCACTCTACAGACCATTTAAGCTGCATTTTTAGAGAAGAAGCCCTTAACGAGCTTTCTGTTGTAAACAGAAGTTTGAGGTGATATTTCATGGTGAAAACATTGGTTAATTTCCCTCTTCCAGAGATTTTAGTGAAGTTCAGTTCTATTTTAGACATAACAGACTGTTTATTAAGATAGAAATGTTTCATCCCCTCGGTCTCTGTCAATATTTGTCCCTTATATTATGTTTTTTAAAAAAAGGCATCATTGCAAGCCATTTTATTTAAGCTCAGCATGTTAAGCATGGCTTTCCTGAAGCTCTGATGTACTATCAATTATTTACTAAACATGAAGTTTATAACATAGCTAAAGGTAATAATCTACAATAAATACATCTTCTTGTGCTTTCCCAAAAGCCATGCATTTTGGCCGCCTTATTGCACAAAAGAGTAAACTGTTTCTATGCCCATACAAACTACAATGAGACTGTGGGGTTCCTCTTGATTTTGCACTACTCACTTTACATGATCTTGAACTAAGAAAAAAGTTGCAGCAGGTTTACACCAGAAAATAAATACAAACACTGATGTAGTCTCTTGAACACTGTCATTATGATGTAAAAGTTCACAGTAAAATCAGTTTTGGGCACTGTGAGACTGCAGCACAGAATATGTTCCTGAAGGCAATGCTCCTTTTGGGAACAATTCAGATTTCTTGCAAACAAGGCCATTTCTAGTAAGATAACACTTTCTTGCAGGAAAGAGCCAGATGACTTAGGTATCTGAGCTGCATTCTCAGAAGAAGGGTGTTTGGCACCTTGAAACCCAAGTTTCCACCTTAGTCAATGGGACTTAGTTTCCTAAAAGATCAAGTTGCTTTTGAAGATGAGCCTTAGCCAAATCATTTTGATCTGGCATCACAGTCCTGTGAAAAAAAATTGGCTCTTTTTTGCTATATATCAGCAAGGCCAAGGCCACCTTACCTTTACTCCTTCTGTAGTCACTGGCAACCCTGAAACTTAAGCCCCCACACTTGGGGTGACACAAACCACAGAAAATTGGCACCTAACATTCCAGATACAAAAGTGGGTATCACTGAAGAGCAGTACCAAAATTATAAAGACACACAGAGGTGTTTTGTGTTTGTAGTGAAACCCTAGAGCTGCTGCAGTTGAGTATTTGAGGGTATTCTTGCCCTCCTCCCCATTATTCATGACTTGAGGAGAAACCTGGCCATTGAGAAGGAAGTTTTCTGGACTGATGCTCAGTGCTGTGGTACCTTGGAGTTAGGTTTTGGACGCAGTCGGCTGAGGTGTTGTTTTTCTGGTTTACTCCTAGAGGAAGATACAGCTGAGGCTTTGTGGGAGAATTCTGTTCCTTCCATGAACCTGTATGAAAACAGGTAAGAAACATTAAACAATGCATTATTTTAAAAGAGAGATTGTTTAAACCAGAATGCTAGAAGCACCTTAATTCTAGACAACTGGAAATCATTTTCTAAAACCTCTTATACAGTAAGAATCATTTAATTCTTTGAAATGTAGGCCATTTTCAAGTCATTTTCTACAACAAATGGGACCAGCTCAATCTGTTCTTCACAATTTAGTAATTTAAAAGGACATAACTGAATTTTATTTTAATGGTAATTGCAAACTCATGTAGAAAATGTAAATGCACACTTCCCGATTAGCTTGCAGCATAAACCATGGCTTCTATTAATGTATTCCAATTTGTAATTCTTTGCACAGTATGAGATTTGAAAGCTGTGATTAAAATTAATTAGGTTAAGTAAAGTTTATCCCCCCTGAGTACTGCTGTTTGAAGAAAGAAATAGTAAAACACCAGCTACATCTGGCACCACAGGAGGCTAAAGCATCACAAGGAGTTGCAGCATTGCTTTTTCAGAAGAGTTGCATGCTGCTTTTTTGGCATACCTCAAGCACCATGTATTCTTTTCTACCAGCTAATTGGGAGCTGTTAAGTTACTCTTTGCCTCTTGTAAATGCTCTGAAGCTACAACATCTGTATGAACATCTGATGAATGAATCTTTGCAACACAGTGGATGGCGCTAATTTGCAAGTGGCATCATTGCTACCTGGCTAGACATTCAATTTCTGCACCACCAGCATGGGAAATGAGTCTCCCATGTTTGAGAGGCAACAGCAATGTTGTCCTGCGGGAGCTCCTGGAGTTTTCATTTGTTAGTTTATGTGGTTATTGTTGGTTGGTTTTTAGCCAAATCCCTTCAAATAGATTTTTTTCCAAAGAAGGAATGAATAGAAGTGTTAGGAACGTTATGCTTGCTGGGATGGAGAGGCCTTTTGGAAAGAGAAATCATGCTCTGACCTCCCCTCTCTGGTCCAGAGACCAGAGCACTGGCTGGAAACACCGACTAACTGGCCTGTGCGCTGCGTTTTACACCCTTTGATTTCTGTTGCTCCAGAGGTGGCAGCCAGTCTCCAAAAGCTAGTCTTTTGACATTCTCTGTTCCTTCAGAGCAACTAATCGAGCAATTCTTTATCAGGTGAAGCCCTTTGAAATCAACATCTGTCACAGCCAAACTCTAGTATTAGTTGCTGGGTATTGAATATGCTTGACCCAATAAGCAGGTTTGTGCTAGAGGCAGGAAGGTATTTTTGGAGACTGATGCCATTTGGTGACCCAAGACAAAGCCTTCATGCCTCTCTGGTGAACACAGGCTGTTCCCATCAGGGGAAGCTAAGGGCATTGTGCCAGATGACAGCTCCTGAAAATGTTCTGCCCTGCTGATGAGTGCTTCCTTTCCCTTCTCTTCCAGGTGGATCTCATCATGTGCTGCACCCAGCAGAGCTCTCCTGTGCCATGCTCCCATGCCTGGAACCTCTCTGTGCTTGTGTGGTTACCACGAGGCACCTCAGAAAGTCAGATAGGAGGGTGATGAATGATAGGAGATTGCTGTTGGTACTCTTGCTCTAGTCCAGTATTAACAAGGAGAGACATATATGAGTTGTGGTTCCTTTCTCACCCAGACAGCCGCGCTCTCTCTTATCATATTTCATTGCACAAGGTCAGGCACCGCACAGAAAGCTCAGTCCTGGTGGAAGCGTGATGCCGAGCTGCTGCACGTGGCAGAGGAACCACCACAGCCTGGTACCCACGGCAAAACTGCTCATTTCTATTTCTTTGATGTGACAGTTGAAAAAGAAGAAACGGGAAATCCAGTTAAAATGAAAATGCTTTAAACTGCCTCCATGAAAATAATTTCTGAACAAGAATTTCTTACTGTCTGTGGTATTTCTAGATCAGAAGGAAAGACAAGAGGAGATACAGTCATATGATCCTTTAGCTATGCAGCTGCATGAGCCAATAACAGCACTGACATTGGGGTGGTAAACAAAAGGGACTGGAGAAAAAAAAAAAAAAGGCAGCAGCAGTCCTGTGGAAAGCCACAGGCTTCACAGGGTGATTCCTAGTTTCTCAGGCTCAGGAGGAAGCTCTGCAACCCCTGACTCCATCATCCTTTTAACTCAGGCCAGGGAGTTACACCCAGTAATTTCTGTTGCAGGCCTGTAATTTACTTGAGCTACAACCGTGTGCTTTAGCAAAATATCAGGGAGAACAGAGGGAGTATCATTAGACTTGACATGACAGTAAATCCTAACTGGGAAGAGGGCCCAAGGCTACAGAGCCCAGCAGATGCGGTGGCAGGAGTGATGGGAGGGCTGGCAAGGTGGGAGGGCTGTGGCTGGCCGGGGTCTGCCATGCCCAGTTTGAAGGACAGTCATCCCAATGGGCGTTGAGGATCTTGCTGCACTCCCCTGTTCTTGGGGCTGCCCTCACAGGACCAGAGCAGGCCTCAGCCTTGCATTCAGTCACAGCAAGGAAGAAGCTCTACATAAACCACAAGCCACTTAACTTGCTAGGTATGAAGATCTCCTTGTATTTTTAAACATCACAGTCAATCCCAATTCTTCTGTCCCTTTTCCCCCCCTCAGGTATCTCATTGGTACAGCACAGACACCACAACTGCTCTCCTCATCCTGACCCTCTGTGCTCCTCCCCCCCAGTGCAGCATATACAAGCCGGGCAATATTGGTTTGCTTATTTATTGAAGGAGTCTGAGAGCAGTTCAAGGAAAAGGCATGATAATTACAGAAAAAGCAGGCAGATAGGATGTGCTGGCTGGCAGTACTGGCAGCATGTAGGTAACTGGGAGTGGGAGCGGCATGTGATGAAGGATAGAGCTGGGAAAAAGAGAAGCAGCACATCTACAGGGGCTTTCCACAGCTGTGAAACTTCCATAGGAGAGAAAAAAGTGAAGGCCAGCATAGGACTTTGGTAAGAGGGATGTCCACTCCCCAGCATTCACTCACCCTTTTGTACCTCATTTTAGGGAGTCTGAAAATGGCCAGTCTGAGCAATTTCAAAAGTCTCCCAGCCCTTCCAGCCTGTCTTTGATGGATGCTTAGAGAAACAAGGTATAGATGCTGAGATCTTTCAGCTGGCCAAGTGTCCCGGGCTTGGGTGGGCAACCTGGGTTCGCTTGAGCTTGAAGTTGCAACAGAAATTGTGTTTCAGGAACCTTTATAGCTGCTGAAGTACAAAACGAAACCAACTGCAAAGCATCTTGAAAACAGATCTTCCTATCCCACACTTACCCTAGAGGGCTCCCTTTTGCCACATACCTAATGAAGACGGCATGTCATCAAGAATTAGGTAGAAAGGGCTTGTGAGATTAATTTTTCTATTCCTCCATAGAGCGATATTGTTTGGACAATTATATCTCTTCAGAGGTTTACCCAACCTACTTCAAATAAGCTTCCTGTCCTTCCCTGTAGAGGTGACAACAGTCTAGTGGACCACTCTGCAGTCCATAGATACCAAGTCAGGAGTCTTTAGGACAAGTCTGGCCATTTGCTTTCTGAGTCTGGGACAACCATCCCATCCTCCCTGTAACTTTGCTTAGCATGAATGGACTGCGCTCCTGGAAAGTGATTTTGCTGACTACTGAAGTGGAAAACAGGCAGTGGTGGAACTGGCGTGGAATTACCAGCAAAAGTACACAGTAAATGTGAAAGGAGCTCTGCCTCACAAGTGCTGGTGGAAGGCTGTTGTTGTAAGAGACGGGTTTCCAGCTAGGAGAGCCCATTCATGTGCTTCCAGTGCAGAGCTGGCATTACAGAGCTGGTTCTCAGGTCACTGAGATGACCACTAACCTGCTCCCTCATCTTACATGGACTTCTGCTGCAAGGACTTTAAAAAGGTTTGGTTTGGGCTGGGTTTTTTTTGTTGTTTTGTTCTATGCCAGAATGCCTTCTTTTGGGGAAAAGACAATCCTCCAAATAGTAGATGTGAAGAAAGGAGATGATAACTGCCATATGGTAGCGGTATAAACTCTCACTGACCTGCATGGTGGCATGGTCCCAAAGCACTGGATTAGTGAGGTTAGTCTGCACGTGGGACTTTGCATAAGGAGAGGCTAATACATTTCTGCTGGCCTGGCAAAAATCCGTAACAAATCTGCAATTCTGCTTCAAAGATCACCATAAAAAATTCAGTGCTCTCGTTAGTGTCTACACCCTGCAAATGTTTAAACCACATGAAACCACAAACCACAAGAAACCTGTGAACTGAATAAACAGCTGCTGCTCCAAACTCAAAATCAAATTTACAAGATTCTGCTAATAGACAGGCATTTGCATTGCAAAAGCAAATTCCGTATTACCAACATCTATGTCACAATTAGACTTTAGCTGAGCTTTTAGACGTTAAAATGAATTCAGGATAATATACTCCAGAAAATTATTGCTACCATAAAAAAAAAAAAAAAAAAGCTCTAAAATGTCAAAAGATAAAGTGGTACAGGATATGGATGTATTAACATCTAAGGGAAATGGGACTCATTAGCTACAATGTTTCATGCAGTACAATATAAGGTATGCACAAAAGAAAAAACTCCCTTGGGTTTTTGTAGCACATGAGCTCTCCAGGTCTTCCCCCGTGTTGTTGCCTGGATTGTTTTAACACAGCACTGTCCTCACACTGAAGAAAACACCACCCTGAGAGCTCTAGCCCTTGAACTTACTTTTGTTACTGTGTACAGGTCAAGTAAAGAGGAACAGCCAACAAGGGCACATGCAGCTCATCCCTGAAAGTGGACAGCAGGGGATGCTTAGAAGCCCATGTCAAAAGGAGAGCTGGTATGAGGTGATCCTCCTCCCCAGTCAGCCCACTCATTTTGGTTGACTGGGGCTTGGAGATCTCTGAAGAGAGAATGTAGGGTCTGAAGCTCCTTTATGGGTCTTTCTGCCATGAGGTCATCCCAATGCTTCCCCAGATATGTTAGACCTTTCCGATAGGCCCGGCAAGGAAGGGCAGGTCTTGCAGGAGGTGCACAGCCACGCCAGTACAGACCTTGCTTGCTGAGAGGTAAGAACCAGAGTGCTGTTCAGTGAGTTCAGTGTTGTCTTCTGGCCAATGAGTCACTCGTTGTAACAGTGTTATCCTGCTGATGACAGCTACCTTAGTGAATAAAAGGGCCCTGAGACTGCTTTTTAGATCTCACACTGCACATGTAGCCCCTCGACACTACACAGGTAACCCCATCCAGCTGCTGCAGCCTGTTAGGAGCAGTCCTGGACTATGTCTGAGCACTGACAAGAGAGCAGTAGTGTGCCATGACCTTGCTGATGAACTGCATGGAAAATGGCACAACACTGCTCAGGGCCCTTGCCTTGGCCTGTTGAGTTCTGCAGCAGAAGCGTGGCTGTTGCGTCTGAACTTCACAGAAGGAGAGCCCGTAGTCCTCAGAATAACATTGTTAGTCAAAGCTGTGCTTGTAACTAAAGGGAAGAGTGGGTCAAACGGAAGAGATCGGTCACAGCAGAGCTCACAGCTTTTCTTAGCGAAACCTGCTGGGCTCTGCAGAAGGGGGCAGCAGGGAATGTGGTGGAGGGAGAGAGAGGCATGAGCCAAAGCAGTTGAGAAGGAGCTGAAGGAGTCCTAGTGTAGGACTCAACGAAGGTGGAGAGACCAGCTAGCACAATGGCAGGTGAAACAGAGGAGTCTGCACTAGAAAAGCTCAGCATCACACCAGTGTTTCTATTGGTGATGTCCACAGCATGGGAAAGAGAGAGTCACAGCTGGGGAGCTGTCAGTGTGTGGGCATTGGCGGGCTGGGGATCTGAGGAGGGCTGGAGTGAGGGGGGTGGGGGGAACTGGGGTTGCTGGTGAAGCCCTGAGAATAGGAAGGGGAAGGCTGCACTAGAGGCAAGGCCAGCAGACAGCTAAGAGGAGCACAAGAGTGCTTCACCTCCACATCAGGTGGCTGGAGTTAAAGGAAAGGAGCAGGAGGCAGGAAGAAATGACACACTTTCTTTGGCATGGCTTTGCAGCTTCCATCAGCACTGGCCTCCCTCTTTTTTCTGACTGTCTCGTTGGAAAGTACTCTTTTGCCAGCTCAGTTTCTTGAGAGGAAGAGCTCTTACTGGGTCATTCAATCAGCAACCTGGCTGTCAGTGTCCCCCTCTTAGGGTACCCACTAGCAGGAGAAGGCACAGCCCATCTCCAAGCAAATGCCCTGATGCTGTCCCACCAAGTGGGCACCAGCCAGCATGAAGGTGGCACAGCCAGAGCCCGGCTCGCTTGTCCTTTGGTAAATGTGCATGAGTGCAGTTCCCGTTTGCTGAAATGTTAAAAGTTCACAGGAAATAGGAACTTGGGTCTGGGCTACCTCTAGCTTTTGTCATTGTGAACCAGCCTAAATTCTTGCTTTTTCAAATTAATTTTCTGTAATTCTTAAATAAAATGGAGACCTGAATCCAGAACTTCACCTTTTTATGAGGTGTTCTAACCCAACACTCACCCTAAAGCCTGGGACTCCCCCGACTTCAGTGTTGGTCCACTGATCCATTAAACAGTATTCTAACAACAACAACAACAAAAGTATGCACCTGAAAAATGCTACTGGAAAGTCAATCCTGGACAAAAAGTTGCACAACTGATGTTGCAAATCTGTCCTGGTCCTGCCCTCACAGCCGTACCGGAGAGGAATGCTCTATAAACACCATAGCCACTAGATGCCACTGTAGGTATGGCCTTATATTTAGAAAAAAAGATTCTTTTAAAAACAAAGTGAATGGGCAAGGTTTGCTAATTTGAAAATAGCCCTTTCAGTTATAGTCCGTTTTCTTTGTACAGGCCAGTCTTGCTTTAGAAATACATTATTCCCGGACAAGCTTTCTGCTGCCTGTTCTGTTCACGATCACCATCCTTACGGACAAGATATAAAAATGTACTTTTGTGTAAATGTGAATATCCCTTTCTGTTTTGCCTTTCCTGGGCCATCCTTCTCAGGAGCAGCTAAAGTAGAAATCATCTTTGGAGTTCTCTCATGTGTGTTGCAAAAGCACTTCTCTCATCTCCCCCAGGGAGACGTTTGCATGTCACCTCGGGCAGAGCGGTGTATTGCAGCACGAGCAATGTGGCGGCATTGGCCACATGCTCCTCTGCACACTGACCCCATTTCCTACGTGACAGGGAAGGACGGTGGCTTCATCTGCTGTCACCCTACAGCCCAAACAGCTCTGCCCCTTGCAAAATTGGGAAAAGCCCAGCATATTTTAGCTGAAGAAGCCCTGACACCATGAAGAGCAGCTCGTGGCAGAGGGCAGAAGGAATGCTGAGACAGGGCGGTACGCAGGCGCTGTGCCAAGTCCCCATCATGTTGCAGCTGGTCCCCAGTGTCTCCAGCATGCTGCAGTGCTGTAGAAGAGGAGCAGCCCCATCTCAGGGCTCAGCTGTGCCTTTCTACACTAAAAGGGGGCTATCTTGCACCCTAGGGGCCTTGTGCTACCAAGGCACCTTCCAGGTGCCCTCTCCAGGTTTCAGCAGCTTCTCACCCAACGCAGAGGCCGGACGCCCACCCTCAACCCCAGAGTGCTGAGCAGTCGCATCTGGTGCTGCTGCAAGCAGGACACACACACACACACTGTTTGATTAACCTCCTTCCTCCTTCACCTCACCTAAGCAGTGGCAATAACACTGGTTATGAAGGAGAAAGCCTTGCCCCCACCCACACATGACTCAACCCCAAACCCTGTGAGCCTGCAGCAGCGGTCAGTGTGCTAATCTTCAGCATGGCTCAGCCAGCTTTACGCGTGTGTGTATATGGGTCGTGACTGCCACAGGCCAAGCTGCCACTAAAAGTGACCCTGAGGAGAGCAGGTTTCTCTTGCTAGCTGCCAGTGTTGCAAACTAAGGGTCTGAAAGTTAAGCAAGGATTTCTCAGACTCAATTGGCCATCTAATAGATGTCTAAGAGATAGCTATTTTAAGGTGAATCTTGTCACAGGTCTGGAGGTGTCCATCATAATTACCCACACGTGGAAAAATGAATGTAAGTAAGTCCTGGGCAAAGTGCTTCATTTTTTAAATTCCAGCATGGTTTCTGATGTGCACTACTTACAAATGAAAAGCCAAAGGGAAACCGCTGCTCCTTACTGACAGCCCACATCATGTTTTAGAGCTGGTTTTGAAAAGTGAAGCGGGTATCTGCACTTCTTGGTCAAGAGCTTGCGGTAAATACTAAAGATCTTGGTGTTTTTTCACACTCAGTAACAATTTCAGCCGAATGCAGTGGAAGCCTGTGGCAATTTGAGCATTAAGGAAATGTACCATCATTACTGGTGTTGTACCTCCAGTTTGTTACAACATCAGAGTTAAGCATGTTTTTCTCCTCATCACCTTCCAGTTATTTTTAAAATGGAAAGCAGACTACTAAAAATGAGATATTTTAAAAGTTTCTCTTCTATTTTTACCTACACAATTGAATGCTTTAAATCCAGAGCTCTTTCCCAGAGGACATTAGTAAAAACTGATAAATTCACAAATAGATGCAGAAAACATTGGACCTGAACACTTGTTGGGCTGAAATACGAAAAAAGAAATTAGAAGAAGTATCAATTCTTATGTCAGTCACTTGGAGTGGTGCAGACACAGGCAATCTTCATGTCATTTGCAGTAGGGTAGGTTGCCTGGTTTACTTTGTGGAGATGTGCTAGCAAAAAGTCCAAAACCTTCCCAAACCACTTGCAAATGCTTCTAAGTGGAGCAGCTATCTCTATTAAAGCAATGAAAACTGTTTCTTTCCCATGCACTCCTGGGATACTCTCTATTTTGGCCCATGTTCAGGAAGGCAATTAAATATGTGCTAACTCTATGCTCATGAATAGTCACATTGAAATTTAAGGAATTACACATGCCTAAGTGCTTTCTTGAATGAAGCCCAAAGTTTACATCCCAAAGAGAGCTAGAAACACTGTGGCTGAAAGCCACACACCGCTGAGGGCCATGTCAAGGGAGCTACAATTCAGCAGAAGCTCCCAGGAGAGTGTGGGAAGTAAGGAAAGGGCGTCCAGACTTAAGTGTGTTGCAAAAGAAAACCCATCATTTTCCATTTGTAGGCATTGCCTTACCCCTCTGGGGAAAGTATATAGTGTTTTTCTTTCATTCCCTGATTCCCATTGCCAAACCTGACAGAATTTAAATAATCCCTGATGCTCACTATTTTGCAAACTTCACCTATAGGTTCCATCCAGTCCCCAGCCTTGATGCTGTGGAGTATCTCCTCTTGGCAACATAGCTGCTGTCAAAACAGAGAATCCTTCCTAATCAGCTAGCATGAGATACAATAATTTACACCATCTTCTGCCAAATTACCTCCACCATGAAAACTAAGTTGTCTACCATAGTAAGCACCAATCTTGCACGTGGCAATGCAGTCCGGCAGCTTGTGTGCACCTGGGTTGAGCTGAATTAGTCAATAATCTGAGAGGAATGATTTTGGCTAGGTATCAGATGTATTCTGATGGTACTACTAGGTGACTTCCAGTTGCTTCACTTTTTTCTTGATGTTCTGTTATATCCTGCTTTGTGCAGAATACAGCAGAAGGTCGTTTAGCACAAAAGATCCTTTTTTTCCCTGCCAACTCACTTGTGGACATGTTCTACCAAGAGCTGATGAATGATAATGTCACTGTGCAGGGACACTTGGGTGACAGTTGATAATGCACATATCATTGCCTTGGCAGCTTCTTGTGGAAAAGGCATTGAAATCATCACACACCCTCCACAGGCACCGGCAGCTGGTTCGCATGCCTGCCACAGAGTTCTTGTGTGGCCTCAGACAATGCACCCAGCCTTCCAGCACCTCATGAACACTTCTTTTTCTCCAGTCCTGGTTCTTTTTATCCCTTCCATTTTCACTCTCTACTACATCCTGTGCACTGGGAGAAAGCCTAGTGCCATCAGGCCCTGCTGTTGGGTGGAGATCATCTGTTCTGCCCATCAGAAGAAGTCATACGGAGAAGTAAAGAGACTTAAGACAAAACTTCCTCTTCAGGTCTGGCAGTTGCTGCATTTAACTTGCCAGTTTGATAATGATGACTTTCAAAGTCAAGCTGCAAAGTCAGAGGAAAAAAGAGTAAACCACCTTAACTCTTAAGACTGATTTGAAACATCCTGTATCATATTATCCATATTTTTTTCTGTTCAGTATTTACCCTTTTTAAATGCAGACTTTTGGTTTCTGTTGTGCAGAAAATTGTTTTGTGTAGTGACTTTTGGTTTCAGTTTTGCTAACAGGTGTGAAAAGTGCACTTTCTTCATTTGGATTTGTTCGTTCACGGTTAAGAAATCAGTCGGGAGTGGAAGAAGCAGCAAAGCTCACTTCCCCTTCCAGCCTGTGAATAGAAACAGGTGGG
This sequence comes from Merops nubicus, assembly GCF_000691845.1. NCBI lineage: Eukaryota > Metazoa > Chordata > Aves > Coraciiformes > Meropidae > Merops > Merops nubicus. The sequence goes on from NW_008629635.1 coordinate 70,483, forward strand.
CAAGGTCAAGCCACACTCATTTTAGAAACATGAAGGATGTGAGTGAGATTTTCCAAACTGCAACACAAAGCAGGTAGTGTTCCCACTTCACACAACTATCACTGATTTCCACTGAGATGATTTGGGAAACGCCACAGAGCATTCATCTATATCTTTAAGAATGTAAATGTCTTTGAATATCTAGTTCACAGTGACCAGAAACAGCCTGTCCGTTCATTAACTACAGTCACTACTTCCCATATTTAATACATCCGTTAGATGTAAGTAACTTGTTCTTGTTCTGATGTCTCATCTGTTCAATCTTCCCTACAAAAAACCAAGCACATTTGAAGCAGTTGGTGGGGTTTTTTTTATCAACAGCAAATGACAGTAAAAGTTCTGATTTGTGTCGTTTTAATTGACTTTTTCTCTTCCACCCATCAACTTCTTGACACAAATCACAGAAAAATTAGTTCTCATACAGTGAGCAATACGTGTTGTAATTTACCATTTGCTGATACACTTTGTGTGTCTATACATACCGTCTCATTCATGATCAGAGAAGTTAGATGTTTCCCTGTTCAGTCAACTACTCGCCTGAGCATCAGAAAGGTTATGTGCTACCCACTGCAGAAGGCAGACCTTCGTTCTCTCTGTGACCTGCCTCTCCAGCACAGATTGCCCACCTTACAAAGTTGTTTTGTCAGGGCACCAGGAAAGACAAAACTCATTTCCTGGACCCCTTTGCAAAAGCAGACTCCAAGTGAGGTTTTGCTACCAAATCTAAGCATCACCGTGAATATTTTCTGGAGGCTTTGCTGACCTATGATTTGTCCTTTTCTGAAGTTCCCAAGTTACTACCTGATGTGTAACCTAAGACTGGTTTCCATAAAAAATATTTTCAGTCTGTTTGTTCACTGAGAGTAGAAGACAGTGGTCTGGCACAAACGTCCTGCACATTTTACCAACCTCAATTTTTATATATAGCAAGCACTCCTGTGAAATTGATTGATTACAGTTGGCTGATGAGTGTTATTTCTACCAGACAGTGAGATCACCTTGCTAGTGTGGAGACTGTTTTGGAGGAGACTGCTGTTTTAAGCTTGCTTGAGGTGTGCCCACAAGTCTGTTTATTCTCATGTATCTTATGTGGTCAGGGTGGTGGTGCTGTTCTTTTTCTTTGCTGAGCAATTTCTTCTAGTTTATTAAATGAATTTAGTTTCAAATGGAGTACTGGGTTTTCGTTTGTGGTGCTGCTTTTCCTGTTACTGTTGTTGTGGTTTACCGTCCACACTGGAGTGTTCAAAAACTGTTCTTCAAACTTCACTGAGCTTGTTTTGTGATTTGTGTTTTTACAGTTCTGAGCATTTCTTAATTTTGGGTGCTGAGCATGGACTGGGAGTCCCTCCAAGAGAAATTACAGTATATACAGTGCTGGGGCAGCTTTGGAGCCTTCTGACTTCAGACAGACACATTTCAAGTCCTCATTGTGCCAGAAACTGAGAGGACGTCGAGACCAATTCAGGCAGGGCTTATGATAGCAGTAGGGCCTTCTTTAACATACAGACACTGCTAAGGAGCTGCATTTCCAGACTGGTTTCATCTCTGTATCTAGCAGTGCATTTTAACCACTAGAACAACTCACTGGGGAAAAAAAAAAAAACAAACCAAACAAACAAACAAAATACACACACACACACAAAGAGATAAATAGCATAGTCTTTTCCAGGCTCAAGCAATAATTTAGAGGATGATGTTGAGCAAGTTTTGGTACCGATTTTCCTATTTGTCAGACAGAGACATTTGGATTAATCACAGCAGGCCAGTCCCTTAAGAACGTCACGAAGGTTAACTCTATTAGAAAGTATTCTGAGCTAATCAAAGAAAAGGTGCTACCCACACATACATAGTGGGAGGCCTGGCATTTCTCTGCTCAGCTAATGTGACAACATTTGAGATCGTGACTCTGGTTCCCAAACATGAGCAATAAGAGATTTCATTTTGGGGTGGTAGGAGTGACACAACATGAGGACACATCCTCGAGCACTCAGGAAATGCAAAACTGAGAGCACCATCTGCATAGCTCCTCAATGGCCAGCAGAGCAGGACCTCCCCGTTTTCATGCACATATTTACGTCAGTGCATGTTTCCTAAGGCTTCAGACATGTACTGTTTAAACAGCACAAGAACCACAGAAAACAGAAAGGTGCCCCCCTTTTCTTTGTCAGCAGCTCTGCATCACTTTTTGCTTGGCAAGGGCAATATATCTAACAAAGGCTACTCAGGAGGTGTTTGTCTTGATAGAAAGGCCTGCTTGAGTACCATTGCCCTGAGACTGGGTCTGAGCATCCCTCAGAGTTGCACAGCCACTTCTGCTGGGAGTCCTCCATCAAAGTGTATGCTGTGGGGTCACTGCAGCTGTGGAGGAAGGCAGAAGGAAAAGCTGCTGCCACCCAGCAGCAAATGCCCCCAGCTGTGCTCTCTGCCTTACTATCATCTCATATCCCTCACATCTGTCCTCTCTGCTCCCATGTCATGCCAGTAACCCCATGACCACCCAGTCCTTCATTACCCTCCACCCCCACTCACCCCAAAACCCAGTTATTTCTTGCTTACTTTAAGCCTGATTCATCACAGTTGTCTGCAATGACTCTTCTTGCACAGCTTCCCAACCTCTACCACAATATCAGCTTCTGCATACCCTAGTCATGTCCCAGCCAGTTTACCAGCACCCTCCCACTCTTACAGACCATTATGAAAGGTGGCTAACTCACAAACTGACTTTTCATTTGTTTTTAATAGATGATGTATTCCCTGTGTGATGTCTCTTGTGTGTGTGTCACCATCATCACCGTCATTCTTTCCAGTATTCAAAAGCCTTCAAGGCTCTTTGTTTTAAGACAAAACAATTTTTCCATTTAACAATGGGAGCCAGAACCCTGCTAGTTTTCTCAGTTGAGGTTTGTTGCAAAATAAAGATTGGAAACCACCAGCCTAAACAGTTCTTAATCCTATGGCAATCTGCAGTATGTTCCAGTGCTCAGTTGTCCTTAACATTAGAAAATATTTCTGATGGCTACCATAAATCTTCTTTGCTGCAAGTTAAGCTTGTTACTTGTTGTGCTATTGGCAGCAGATATGGACAATACTATTACAGACTTTGTTGCAGCTACCCTTTACTTACTAGAAAGCTGTTGTCTTCTCTTCTCCAGATGAGACAAAGTCTCATCTTTCATTTTTCCCCCCGAGTTCACAGTTACTAGATCTCTGATCACTCTTGTTGCTTTTGTGTGAGCTTTCTCCAGCACGTTAGTAGGGCAGCTAAATTTATCACTGCTCTTCTTTGAGATTCAAATTGGCCTTTATGCTATGAATTATCCCGAGAGCTCCCATAGGCTTGGTTACCAGGCTACTCACTTAACTCCTTTGCTAAACCACCACTTTCTACAATAAATCCCCCGTTCCTGTAGGTAAGCTGCCTTTATTTATCCCTAGCTTCGTGGTCTTTCATTTGGCTGTCAGAATGTACGCTGTTTAACTGGCCTTCCTTTAACAAGTAATCCAGATCCATTTTTCTAGCTGACCTATCCCTAATGCTTCTTCACTACTTTTCTGTTATCTCCAGATCTTCCACCAGGACCAGAGAGGAAACCTGTGCGACCCTGTGAGGAACATCCCCCAGGTTGATTTACAAGCAACATTTAATCTGTTCAGTATGGGCTCCTTCGACTTTGCACTTCTCATCTGTTTTCACAGTGCGCAGTGAAGTCAGATGTCTTACAAAACCCTAAATGCGTCGTGTCATCACGTTTACTCTTACCGAGCCTGAGATCTGCTCAGGGAACAATAGCAAATTTGCTTTCTGGAAGGAACCTTCAGCTTTCTCAGGGAGTGACAAAGAATTCAAGAAATAAAAGGTGGTGTGTTGCCTGGAAAAGAACGAAAAAAACAGAGGCAGGAAATCTGTTAGACATAAGAGAAGTGTGTGTGTACTCATTTCATAAAGATATGAATTAAAGATTGGAACTGACTATTACTCTAAATTGATTGCATCTGGTAAGCATTAACTGGGTACACATTTCTGAACTGTTTGCTGCTTTTTTGATCCCACTGGGTAGTCGGCTTCTGATATTTCCACTGAACCCTATTTAATCACGTTTAGCAATATTTTAGTGATAAGAGTTGGCGATATTATAGCTGCACTTCCAGTCTTTGATGCATATGATTATATTACCTCCTTCTTCAGTGAATGCAAAAATCCTCTGGCAACTTGTACCGTTGACGTCTGAGGAAGCCAAGGCTGTTATTGTTCCAGTGTTCAGCGTGCTGCCGCTGCATCACTTTGATCCATGGCCTTACACAGCTTTTTGAAGCAGAGCAGGGTGGAGGGAGAAGGGTTACTGGGCTTGTAAACATTTCTATTACATCAGACGAGTTTCCATGCCATGTAAAATCTGCTGGTGTGACTCAGACTTTCACATTTTCGAAAGTCAGCCATGTCTACAGGGACCACAACCATTCTGAGAAATTCTAGATAAATGTGAATTAGTTTTATTCTTATCTTATTACACAATGTACAATTGTACAAAAAATGCCCTTTTGTTAACTTACAGTGCAGATGTGCAACCACTGGCAGATAATGAGAACAACATGTTCCCCCTCCCCACCAGCTCCTTTATCCTTTGGCTTTGAGTCTTAACCCAGGTTTAGGACTAACCAATGCTCATTCACAGTCTCCTCAGCCGTTCTCCACCCACATTTAATATTTATTTTTATTATTGAGGCTGCAGTGCCATGATCTGAGATGCCTGCCACTAAGTAGTTGGAGTCATGTTTCTTAGAGCAGATCAGTCACTTTTACGCTGGGGAATAGGGCATGCTCTTGCACAGTTCCAAAATAATTTGCCCTTATATCTGTTTAGGGCACTGCCAGTAGCATGGGAATAGTGATAGTCATTACCAGCAAAAATATTAATGTCTCATATGAAATAATCTGGAGCACCATGTGTAACATCCTCTCTTCAGGACTTTCTGGACGAGATCTTCAAACACTCCACTTTGTGGAAGCCGAAGTTTGCAATTGCTTTGTTATCTCCCATGTTTATTTGCCAAATGTTTCCACAGTTGTCTGCAATTCAAATAATGTCTTACTAGTGCTATGGTCATTTTGAATGTGCTAGGGAATGAGCAGCGTTCATGGACTGTTTGCAGAGATCCTGAACAATGGCTGTAATTTCTTCATTGGGACACAGAAAAGACAGTTTTTCTTTTTGGATGCCCTAATTCATACAGGCATATCACCCTTTCTCACATTCCTGGAAATGGTAAATAGGACACGCTCACTATCCCCAGTCAGAGGAATCATCTGCACCAGATTCTTGAAGAAAACATGACGATGATTCGGTGGGAGGCCCCAGATGCTCCCCCAGGGCCCTGCAATGCATCACTCTGCTCTGTAGCATGGACTCAGAGTCAAAAGGAATGGCTTTGTAAAGTGCAGGTTATGACTCACAGACAAATAAAGGCAGTGAGTGAGAAAGAAAATATTCAGGAAATCATGAACGATCCTTACCAGCCCCTCACTTGGTGGACTGGGCACCATTCTGTAGTTGTTAGTCCAACCACTAAAAACTGTATGCAGACAAAAAGCTATTCAAGACTTTCACTAGATCGGCCACCACGGTGGGCTGGAGCCCAGAGATGTCTGCTATGGTCATGCATGAAAAAGCCATTGCCACGCACATTAGGGTTGAGGCTGGTCTCACGTGGGGATGGGAAATGGGACTTGAGTACAAATCAAGCAAGAAACTACATGGCTGAAGGATGGCAAAGATCTAGTCTTCTTTCATTGCCTGGCTTTCCTAAGCAAGTTTTTAGGTCTTTATTTCTGCATCTGTATTTAATTATGCACTCAGGGCCAGTTTTGAACAGGGAAGCCTCTTGGAGGACAATCCAATCCATGCCCCTCCCTTTCTTCAAGAAAAAGTGGACCTCAGTGGCTGGGCTGGGAAGCCAGTGGAGCCCTTTCACCAGGGTGCAGTGGCTTGGTGGACAGTGGGAGAGGTCAGGCAGCTTTTATCACTCAGAGGAGTGCATCACTGCAGGATGTGAGCCTAAATACGCTCTATTTGTGGAAAAGCATTTTCTTATTAACCAACCTGTATTTGACAGGGGTTTTACTGAAAGAGCCTCCCCCAAGGACAGGTAAATGTGACTGTGGCAGCAGTTAGCATTCCCCAGGGCCTTCCTGCATCTGGGATACAATTAGATACATTTGTCTGCAAACGCTTTAAATATTTCAGCTGGTTTGCCATTAAGAAATAAGAAAGGGTTTTATGTTAAGAGAGACTCAGCGCACTGCAAGGCAGCCAATATCACAGACAAGAATGATTTGGGATAGATAATGGTTGTGAGTAATGTTATAAATGATCTCATAGACTTTCTTTTTTTTCTTCTGTGAAGTAAATGACCTTCCTTCTTCCACTTAGGGAGCTGTGTGGCCATTACAGTGTGAAAAATGTCTCTCTCAGCCAGGACTGCTCAGTATATTTTTACTGAGGTCTACTGGATAATTTTAATGACATTTGCTCATTTTCACTCAGCTCTTTCATGCGGTCTTACCAGGTCCCCCTCCCCTTGAAGACACAGGGAGGATGGCAAAGGACAAAGGCTCTCTTGCAGAGATGCAGAAGGCTTCATATGTCTAGGTCTTTTCTGATGTCTGAAACATCATTTACGCAGCCGACATTTCACCTTTACCTTTTCGACCCCAGATCCAGTGCTAGTGCTCTCACTGACAGCATCAGGAAGACTCAACTCCTATTGCAGCTGGGTTTGTAAGCACTAATGAGAACCGTGCCATAACATGATGAGACACTGCACCCCTGGAAAAAAAAAAAAAAAAAAAAAACCTTCCCTCTTTCAAAGATGTGATGGGCAATAAAGATGTGGATCCGGCACGCACTCAAGTACACAGGCAGTGGCAGTCTCTGCGAGTGGGGGGCCCCCGAACAAGAGTGTGGGACCCAGGGCACTGACACGATGCTCCTGTGAGTAGGTTATCTGTGGGCATTGCACAGTGTCAGCAGTTGGCTCAGGTTTTCTCTTCACCTCTCCAGGCCAAGTCTTTGCAGGTGCCATGTCTTTCACCCCTGCTGCTGTGCACATAGCTGTGAAGCCGTAATGTGGCAGTTTTAATTTGAGATGTGCCTGGGAGCAGGGCTGCCCCAAGATCCCACCTTTGCTCTATTTTTTCCATGTTAATGCAGTGACAAATAGGCTCCATTTGGAAAAGAAACCCACTTGGGACCCACTTAAAAGCCTTCCTTTTCTCCTTATTTGTAAAATTTTCCTCCTTTCCATCTCTGTGGCATTTGCAAGTGATGTGAAAAGAAAATAATAGTACCTTCATTATGCCTTTGTTTTCATGGAAAGGAGATCTTATGAAAGGAGGCCTTATGCCCTGATCAGCTTTTATTATTCTGGATGTCTAGTAGTGGTTGAATAGCATGAAAAAGTGTTACATACTTGTTATACGTTTAAGCATTTGTAATCACGTATTCAAAATTGTTAGACGTTGTGGCAAAAAGTCCAACTGAGACATCTGTAGGAAGTGCAAAACCCCCACAAAAATATTTCAGTGATATAAATTATTCAAATCATTATTAATCTCACCCACTCTACTAGTCAAAGTCTATCTGAAGGATTCCTGCAAGGGATAATATTCAGCACACATGGCAACAATTCTGCAACTTCTTTTGACTCCTAAATTGCTATATTTACCACAAAAACTTTCTTACAGTCAGAGTCCCCTTGTAAATCTGCTTCAACTTAAAATGTCAGTTAAGACATTCCATCAAGACCTGAAGCGCTGCCTCCATTTTCATTCAGGATTTATTCTGGCAAAGCTCCCCTCGAGTCAAGTAGAGACACCACCACTCTGAACAAAAGCTTCACAGTTTGACTCAATAAAGTTGTCATCTTCCCATAAAGAAATGGAGAAAAATGCAAACAAGCCATTGTCCTGACATGTCACGTAGCTTATAGGCAGGACTCTTCATTCAGCCTCTAAGTGGGCTGGCAGTGATCAGTGTTGCTAAGTTTAAACCTTTAGTCATGGCAGTCCTACAGGGATTCTCTCATCGCTCTGCGCTGAGCATCTGTGGTGGCCACACAGGGGCAGATGACAACACAGCCCGAGCTTGCAAGTCCTGATGCATTTCTGGCACTCACGCCCATGCGCTGGCCTCCCACCCTGCCCCATCTCACACCGTGGTGGGAGTGCACCTTGGTACACCCACCCTGAGTGCTGGAAACCTGCCAGCAATAAGCTCACGAGTCCACATGACTGTTTTCTGGCCTTTCTGGCAGAACACAATTCCTTTCCAGCCTTCCTCTCCTTTCTGTAGATAAGGTCTGACAGCGCTAGAAAATGGGCTGCTTACTGACGCACGGTGAGGGTGGCTCTGGTGCCAGACTATAAGATGTAATTAAGATACGGGCAGGTGACTCCCATATGGTGCAGGATGACCAGTTGTATGAAGAGTCCTTATGCTAGACTAGAAAATTGTCACATCATATTTCTAGGGAGAGTAAATGGTGTGTTTATGCCATATCAGTGTACACTCTGTGCTGCACCTGATTGAATATTTCTTTCAAGTTTAAAATTTTCAGAACCTGTAGACCAAAATACCTAGTGTAACTCATTTACACTATTCACAGCATCATCAAATATTGACCCCTAAAATTCACAGGCATTCAGGGTGAAAGATTACCCAGATTTGAGGTAGACGTCATTGTGTAATAAAATGTTTGTGTTCGGAGTTGGAAAAGACAATGATTTAGTGAAGTATTGATTTTTAAGGAGAGGGAGAAATAAGATTGGTGATTGGAGCTAGTCCAGCTAGAGATGAGGCAAAGCAAATGAGAAGATTCATCTACTTATGTGAAGTACTTTGATTCCCTTACTTAGATAATTACTTGTCTGCCATTGTAGAGAACCTTACAACTGCAAAGGCAATGTCTCTGTAAAGTAGGGAAGCATTGTTATCTTCCATTATGCCCACAGAGGAAGCCCCAGGAGGTTAAGGCAGTGCCCACACTATTTGGTGAGGTCCCTCCTGAAGGCCACCACCACAGTCCTAGCCCTTAGGGAACTCCAGCAGCCATCAGACCCAAGGTATGGTTGACCAAACAACCTGTCTCGAATGGTCATTCTCACACTGACCCCATACCTGACACGCCTGCACTTCTCACATCCTCTGATCCCAACTCCTGGAAGTGCAGACACATCAGGTGTCCAGATGCCTGCAGTCCTCAGCTTCTCACCAGTCATGGTGCTGTGGTAGACTGATATAGATGAGCAGAGAAGAACTTTTTAGAAAAAGGAGTGATAACATCACCCATGTTGTGATCGAACACAGAGGGCCACAAACAGACTTCTCTCCCCCATACCATGAGATCTGAAAAGCTCTAGAAGCTGCTTCCACCAAGATCAGACCTGCTAATTTGAGAGTACCTATCATGAGCCTCACTTGCTCTCTGCAGAAATGAGATGGAAGACAGTGCATGAAGTAAGAGTTTGCCCAAAGCCCTAAATCAAAATAACAGTCAGATGTTGTAGAGTGCAAAAACATTTTGTAATTGTCAAATGCAAAAACTTCTGTTCCCAAATGCAAGAAAATTATCGTGGTTTCTTGCAGAGAAGGTACTGGCACAGACTAAACCTGAAAAACGGTCCACATTTAATAACTTCGTGCCATTAATGACTAAAAATAAAATAAAACTTTTACAAACATTCCAGACTTCCTCACTGGGGAATCCACCAATACATAAGTATTTTCATATCACTTTTTATTTGGGCCAGCTCAAATTAAGAACAGACCACACACTGAAAGACTGGTCACTCTCTATTACGACATCCATCTGGAATTCCCTCAGATTAAATGTGCCCAGCCTGTCCCTGGCTTATGGCTGGAAGAGGTTACCATAGAAAAGCAGCAAGCATAAAATTGTAATGTGACCAAAACCTTAAAAATTAAGTAAGAAATACAGTCTGCCCTTTTAGTACTAACTTGGGGTCTGCAGAAATGCAATAAATAAAAAAATTACAGCCACTAGCCCTTTCTGACTTACCGTGTCAGGTCTCAAATCCAGATTATGAGCCACCCATGCATCTTCTTGCTAAAATGAACCTGTTATCATCATCTGTAAAAGAACAGAGATAAGAGAGTTTACCCTACCAAAACAAAATCAAAGAGGTGGAAATTCCAGAAAATAGCTTGATGGTCTCCCCTTGGGACTCATTCTTATTTTTTCACACTGTGCTTTACCAAGCTGACAAGCCACTGCTGGCTCACTTGCCTGTCTCTGAGGCCAGTGTCCCACAGATGGAGCCCTCAGGCTCACAGCAGTGAGACCAGCACCTATACGACCTCTCTGATGCCCTGAGTAGGTGTGAGGGGTAACTGTGGATAGGTGCTTGAGGTCTTGCACCAAGTGTTACAGAGCTAAGATCTGGCACTCAAGGACACTGTCTATTAGATGTCGTTTTACCTAAAGACCATGCTGAAGCTGGTTCAGGAAACAAGCACAGGGCAGGGCATTGGAATTCAGGTATCTAAATGCAGATATCCATCTCCTCATCTGGCCACCTTCATCACTGCTGTATCCCCTTACACAGATGCCTACACAGAAAACAACCCCTATTTAAAACAAAGCAAAGCAAACTTTTTCTTGTCTTATCACCTACCAGGCTTTGTAACACATCACACCATTTTCCTTCCAAGCACAACAGAACTCTGTGGCAGGATTTATCAGCGCACCGATAACCCTCTGTTCAACACAGGTGAGAGAACAAAGTGGTGCCTCCCTGCCTGCCCTCGAGGGCCTTACATGCTGGCTACACAAACATAAGCAGTGCGTGTAGACGTTGCACTGTGCACTTACAGGGTGGAAGTGTCAATCTGATCTCCTGAAAGGGTATTTTTCATGATGCTTCGTGACATAACAGTCTTGTAGCATATTTAATTTAGAAGGAAAGCTCCTGCAGAGGATTGCTCTTACAGTCTAACCAACCTGCAGAAATCAAGCCAGGGAGACAGCACGCAGACACCAGTACCTCAGAGGATGCTGCTCACAGCTCTTTCATTTTTTGTTTGATGGTAATGCAAAAAAGGCACAGTCAAGATCAGCATCAGCTGTGCTGTGTGTCACCCAAATACACAGAGAGATTCAGTTGCAGGTCTGAAAAGTCTGCAGGCATATTTAACTAGCTGCTTTTGATCCGTATAGCATCTTGAGGTAACAGCAACTCTCACTTGACAGATAGAGCAGAGGCTGAAGAAGCCAGAGGCCAGGTCTGCACAGTGTTATCTGCACCCACATGCACTACTGACACTGTTAAAACAAGGTGTTGCCAAAGAAAAACTTGATATGATTCAGCAAATCACAGCTCTCTCCATGCACTGCATCCATTCTGGGATTACTTTTAGCTGAATTTTGGCTGTTTTCTGGAGCTAATGCTCAAGATCCTCAGCCCACTCTTTACACATATATACATGGAACAAGTCAGCACATGGTCACCACAAGCCTAGAGGCTGTGAAGGGATCTGAGCCATGAGCCAGCTACTCAGAAATCTTCAGGAAAGCTGCACATCTTGAAGCCTGTTTCCCCCTGAATTCGGGTGGTTCACATCTCTCAAGCAGGGATGGACTTGGGCTATGGTGTAGCAATGCTGAGGCTTCAGTTGCAATACTGGCACAAGGCAACCCTACCACATCTCCCAGCCTCACACCACAGCAAACTCTCTCCTCATCTGTATCAATGTAATTGTTTGTGGACTGTGTCCACTTCAAGATCTAGGAACCCTCAAAATATACATTTGCTCCTTTCTTTCAGACAGAAGAGACACCTGATCTAACCTACAGCACGGACCCAAACGCAGCTCTGTCAGCACAGCTGAGGGGAAGGAGCCCTGCAGCACCGAAAAGTGTGGCTGACGGTGGGACGGAGGCTCCTGAAGCTGTCATCAGTACCAGCACTGGGATGCCTGCAAAGCTCAGCCTCAAGAGCATCAGGTACAGGGACCTCCACTGCTGCCAGGTTAACATATGCCCATTCACAGCTGTGCCCACAAGAGTACCAGGGTGGAAAGAAGGAGAATTAGAGCATACCAAGAGAGGAAAGAGACCATTAGCTCCACAGGAACACTGGTTTTAGGTACTCACTGTCATTGCTTTTCCTCCCTTTATTTCTCTGACATGAATAATTTAGAAAATTAATAGATTAAAATTTAATATATGCCATTGCAGAATGTGCATGAAGACACATTGTCAGAGATTATCCTTTCCCCATTCATATTGCAGGCCCAAAGCTGACCCTACCATACTAGCCTCAAATATTTTTATTTTTTCTTTGTGTATTTTGCATCCAATAGCTCAAGGGGAACTGAGAAAAGCTGGGAGATGAAATTACCAGCATACAAACAAGACAGATCATGACTGTGACATTTTTATACTAAAAAAAAAACCAAAAAGGCACAGAGAAAAGGACTGAATGAAAGGGTATATGAAGTATTCCCCCTAGAAAACCTGTTTCTGTGTCTTTTGGGATTAATTTAGTCAAGGAGGGGACTGTGGATATGTTGTAAATGCCTGCTGTTTCAACTGCAGGCCATCCTGAGCAACTGAAAACCTTAGAAATACACAAACTCTTTAAAATACACAAAGCAAAGGCATAAGCCCAAGGGAGATGGCTATGAAGTAATACATCCAATGTTCAGCTTCCTCTATCTGGTAGAAAATTTTCCATTCAGCTCAGTTTATGGCAGTTTAAAAGATGTACTTTTATCAGAAAAAGGGAAGATAAGGTATTTCACGATAAGCCACAAGTTAATGACCATTTGCAAGGAGTTGCTGCGCACTTGCCAAGGAGGCAAGTTTTGTGACCTAGCCTTCAGGTTTGAGACAAGTTCCACGTTTATTAGAATCAATGCAACACATAATTTTTCCAAGGTAAGCCAAATGAATACCAGTCAACATTCTATCTATTTTTTACACTTTTGGGATTCACATCACTGTATGTTCCGAGTCGCTACTGTGTGTGAACCTTTATAGGAACTTTCATTGTTATCAGCCTGATATGGACATAGAACATTTTGGTCAGGGTGAGGCTACAGTCTGATATGGTGCACTCAAAATTTTCCACACTAAAGGCTGGCTTTTCTCCAGCCTGGATTGATCAGCTCTTTGTTTCAAATCTAGGTAAATTGCTTGTGATCTTATGTGAACACCTTGGGTTCACTCTCTGCTTTTCTCCTCATTCATTTCTCCCCTATTCTCATTCCTTAGCACCTCCTCCCACACACCTTTTATTTTCACTTCAATTGTGGTTTATCAACTGGAGATACAACCCTACAAAAGAAGGCCTCAAAACACACAAGAATCATGCAATCAGTCTCGTATTTGCTGCCATCACGTTATTTGCTGCATTTTGAACAGTATGTCCTGTTTCTGCCTGATTCCAGAGCTAGATTAAGACATTTTGGCAACTGGGGCCACCCTATGCTCCCTTTTATTTAAACATTGTTTGGTGTCATACCCTGCCACAAGCACCAAGCTTCCAGGCTGAAGAGACACAGGGCAGTAGGACACTCCTTGTGCTCTGGGGCAGGTCCTCTTCTCCTCAAGGCTCTCAGGCACCACCTCTGCTGCAGTGAGTTTCTCCCCCCCCCCACCACACTGACAGAGAAATGCAGCAGCAGCAGCAACTAAATTGAGCAAGGCAGAAGCTCTGTGGAGAGAGGAAGGTCACCATCCCACAGCAAGGGACAGTCTCTGCCTGTATTTCTCCATCAGAAGTCTTCTCTGCATGGTTTTTAAGGGTCCCGGACACCCCAGAGTGGAGAGGCTGGGGTTCTGCAGCAGTGTTGCGTGGGGTAAAAAATTTGGGCTTTTACCCTGCTGAGCTCATTCTGAAAAAAATGAGATGCTGGGAACATGCCCTTGCATTCCACACTCATTCCAGGACATTTGGTCCCCTCATCCTTGAACTCAGGAGGCTATGGTCCTACAGGAGCCCTCACAGTCACTACCACTATCAGTTCCCTGGCAGCATCAGGAGCCAGAAGTGCTGCAGCATATTCACCTTTTCCTGGCATCCCTCTTCTTAGTGGCATCAACAGCGAGGTCTCCAGCCTACCCCTTGCTAAGGCCTCACTTTGTCTCTCTGTCTGTCTGTTTGTTCAGCAGGAACGTCAGGAAGCACCCAGCCGCTGGTTTTGCAATGTCTGGCACACACACATTCCAGCTCTGCTGGCTTTTTAATGGCCATTCTAACAAATGATTTTATTAATAATTATTGTGGTTGACTTACATTGTCCCACTCCACAGTGTAGGAGCTGGCCTTGCAGAGCAGTTGCTTTCAAGCCTCGTCCCCTGACACAGCTGCCTCCTCTGGGGTGTGCCTGATCTTCGTGTAATTCATGGCTCAGCTGGGATTTCTGTGGCATAAATAACATTACACCATTATGAAATGACAATAGATGCCAGAGCTGTTAGCCGTCGAGGAGAAGCCCGAGAGTGCAACTTCTACCAGACTAGCAACAATTAGATTTGCAAGTGTAACCAGATCCTATTGTTAATCCCAGCTCTGTTTGGGCATCCGTAACAACTGGTTATGTTGTAAGACCACGATGGCTTCCAAGTAAGAAATCACAGCATTCTCATTATGTGCTGAGTGTTCATCACATCAGATCCATTTCTCAGCATTTAATGCTAATTACTAGCTTGGTTTTGTATTAGCTGAGAGCTAAACGATGTAGTGCTGCAGAAAACTATTAAGATCTGCGTCACATAGGCAAACATAACCATCCACTTCCAGAATGTGAAATGGATAATGAGTGGGTATAAAGGAGTTCTCAGAAACCCCAGCTGAATGCATTCAAGAGCAGCGCTTCCTCTTTAATGGGCTTTCTGCCAGAATGACACATCACTCTGCCTCACTGAAGTCATTTATAAACTGTCCTTCACACCACTCTTTTCTTTTGTGCATGTGCTGCTTCTCCTCCTAGGGACAGTCACAGAGGGAGGATGCACCTGACAGTAAAATGCTGCACTGTTTGGAATAGTAAAACTCCTGGAGAAAGCAAGAACCTAACTCTCCACAGAACTAAGCCTAGAGGAAAAGGGAAGGCAGGGCGATGTGAAAAGCAGGGCTACACAGAAGGAGTTGGCTATCAACCAAATTCTCAATTCTTTGAGGCTGACTTGGCTTTTCCACTCGAAAGCACTCCCTTGCTTTCAGACTGTAACGCAATATCTGAAAGCATCCTGTGTAGTTCCCTGCATTCCTGGAGAAAGCCAGGCCGGAGCTGGAGGTCGAAGTAAAGTTCTGCAAGGTTTATACAGCACTCCCTGAAAGGGACAGTGCTGAGGTGTATCAAAGAGACTGTTTAAAGGGAGGGAAAGGAGCTTCTTAAAAACCTCTGTGTACCTTCCCCTCCCTTCCTCTCCTTCTGCCCAAGCACGCTCCCATACAATGAGTCACTGGGGGCTGTCACAGACTTGGGATCCCCACTGCACTCTTCAGCGCACAGGAACACAGTCCTTGCTTACAACACAAATGTGAAAAAGAAAGACACAAGACAGCACAGAGGAATTTTAGCCATCCTGCAGGTCCAACAAACGACTGACAAGATTTTGACCTGCAGTGTTCAGAAGAGAGTCTCTATGAAAATGGGGCTGGAAGAAAGGGAGAGAGCATTGTACATTTTTAATAAGGAGTTCCTCCCAAGCCCGAGGAGAAAATAGCAGAGGTGCTTGCTTGTGGCTGATGAAGGTGGAAGTCAGCCTCCTAACAGTGAATGAAGGTTTATGGGCAGGGTGGGGCCAGGCTCAAATAGAGCTTGCAAGTGAAATTATTTCTGCCTGATATCACAAAGAGATAAAAGCCAGCACAGGGATGTGATCACCACAGAAAAAAAAAGGAGCCGGCAAAGAAAAAGTGATAATGGCTTTGGATAAAGTCCAAGCAATGGGTTAAGGAAATGACCATGGCAGCAAAGCTCCTGCTGCAATAAAAATGTTAAGATGCTGGATGCTAAGAAGCTATGCAGATAGCCAGGAAAGGTTATATGTTATATGAACAAGAAATCTGCAAGGCATAAACTTGGCATGTTTATTTGAAGAGAAAATACTAATTACTTAGGTCATCAGAAAAAAGAAGTGCTTCCACTAATACCCAAAAATCCTTATGCCAGAAGGACTGTTATGCCTTTCTAAGGAAAGAGGAGTCAGCTTTTCTTTTGGGTAACTTGCCCAGCAATTACCTGATTCACCAAAGCAGTTGCTTTGTCCACTGTCAGCTATTTGTGTAACTATTTATATGTGGCCTTACAGATGTTCTGTACTTACAGTCTAGATGTGAAACTACAGACTCACATTGAGAGCACAGACAGGATCATAGCATGAAAAAAGGTTCTTAAGCAGACAATTTCTAGGCAAAATCCTTTCGCAGAATTTTCAAAGATTGCCCTGACTTTAAGCAGTTCCTTGTTATGAGATGCAGCATTGAATATTTGATTTAAGAAACAGGAGATCTGGCAGCAGAGTTTAAAGTGCTGGGAGTTACAAGGGAAGCATAGCTGCTCAGTAACCAGCCTTACAAAGAGAGACTGAGTGTTTATGGTTCCTTGCTCCAGTTTCTTGGGCTTTAGAGAGCCTTCCCTGTTGTCCCTTTGAACATCCAGTACTTCTGCTTAGATGTATTAGAGCCCCTGTCACTTCAAAACCATTGTTAGGAATTTCCACAATCGCAGCCTTCTCCCACAGTTGGAGGAAAGGATGGCTTCTGACAATGAACATCACATATATGCTGACAAAAAATGCATTGTGTGGCTTGCCACTTGCCTTTGTTTCTCTGTTTTGCAGAATTTGCTTCTGTCATCAACCTGCCTAGGGCTGCCAGGGACTAGTATTGCCCTCGTAGTGTTGAATTTGTCAGTCAAATGCTGAGCTTAAGCCAGAAAACAACTTCCTTTACAACTAAAATGAGCTGCTAATTGGGGAAAGGTAAGGCTGTCAGCTCCAAGGAAATTTAACTTGTCCAGTAATCTCCTCCTTGTTTCAAGACTTTGGACCTCCATGAAAAGACAAATTTTGGCACTATAGCCCTTTCAGTAATTCAGCTAAATCCTATTGAATTACTTGAGTTACTTCATTTTCATCTTTAACAGCTGACTTAGACCTGAACACTCTTGTAAATTGAAAACAAATGTAGGCTAAATACCCAGCAGGGATTTCTCTACCTACCCCAAAAGCTACTTAACACTTTCTCCTCCCAGAAACACCAAGACACGCATCCTTGTTAGGAAAATAATTTACTAGGACCAAAGATGAGCTTGCAGCCATTACTGTGGCGTAAAACAAAAATGCAACAGCAGTGGTGGATAAATAGGACAGCATATTGAGAAAGAAAAGTTAAGTCACAGCTTCACAAAAATATCTCCAGTTCAGGCCTGCTACATTTTCATGAGCTTGTGCTCACACTAAGAGCCCTCACATAAGGACACACCTGCAGCAACCAGCAGAACCCACCAGATTTGCTAATAGCTGAAGTAAAATTGCCTAGAACTATTGTCAAGCTCTGGGGTGCAGGAGGCAGCCACTGTAGATGTTTGGTGTTGCTCTCAGGTACTGCCAAGTCTGAAGGAAGCAGGGATTTTTGCAGGCCTCCATCGCTACTAAAACCCACCACCTCCTTTGCAAGCGCAACAGTTTTGTAAGCATTGCTTTCCCCTTCTGATGAGCATGTTTTGTGTTTAGAAGATTGGCAAATTACAGGTCAGGAAGCAATTTTATTCAAGCAGTGAAGTACCAGGGCTGAAAGGCAGAAAATAACTTTTCTTTTCTTTACTTTTTTAAAAAAAATAAATTAGGTACAACTCGTGAATATGTGTTGAAAATGCATTTGGGTCACTATTTGGGGGAGGTGGACATACTCTGTGGGGTATCCTGCCAGGTGTGCTCCTGCAGGACATGGCAGTATGGTTGAGCCCATTGAAGCTTACCTGCTTTCTCCTCCTGACTTAACTCTGGAAAAGTCATGTTGTTGGAGACTTCTTCAATCCATCTCCAGGACTAGAAAAAGTAACTTTGGGTTGTTCCGGTGGTGTATCACTTGCATTAGGAGTTTTAGAGAGAGCTGAGAAAGGACTGGCTCAGGGCACACAGGTTCCTGTGGCATGGGCATCCCTTTCAGGCCACCACGGTACCTCCATGCACCCCATGGCAGGGGCTGTCAGGGCTGCAGAGAGCTCACTGGCCAGGGCAGGGCAGAAGAACTGCCTGGCTGGTGAAACAGTCCATGATGCTGAGCTGCTACAAGCATTCCTCATTTCTTGCATAGGTTGATGCTTGTTAAGAAATAAAAATACTAGTGAGAGGCAGTCAAGAAAGCTCAAGGAACATGATTTTCTCATGGGTTAACTCAGTTTAGATGTACCTGAATCCCTTGCAACATCCACAGAGTAATCAAAATGTAATGCAGTCAGTGAATTGCAATCTGCTTTTCATAAAACCACTGGAAAGTGCAGAGGCCATGATTGTGCTGTGCACTCAGCATGGTGCAGGGCTATCATGGAATGACATTACCTGGTCTTTATTTGCAGGGGGCCATTATTATTATTGTTGTATCACCTGCTAGTGTTGTTACTATTAAACGTCTATTAGGGACAATGTCTGTTATTAACTTCTGGTTTCAGAAATTTATAGCTTGGCAACTAGTGGTAGTATTTGCAAGGGTGTTAAAGCTGACTTATAAAAATCTTAGCCTGGAAATACATTTATTTCCTAAATTCTGTTTTTTAGAATTGCCATTGTTGTACTTTCAAAAATAATTTCATAAAGTGGCTTAGTTTAAGCAAAGGTAGTTTTTATCTTTCAGGATTTCTGTTCTATCACTTCATTAGCATTGATGGCTTTGAGGCTTCAAGGTACCTGGATGAGACGAAAACAGGACTGAGGGACAGAGGTATTCACAAACGCCAATTTTCTCCTCATCTCTAGGCTGACTTTGAAGGCCAGTTTCTCAAGGGCCTGTCTAGAGTCACTGGAGAAAGAAAAGCAACTCCAGAAGGCAGTTCAGGGGTCCTTAACAAACTTCAGATGTGGACTGTCCCTGGCACTCCAGCACAGCAGGAGTTAAGGTACCTTTAATGTTATCACCTTCCCTCTTGTCATGGTAAAGCCTGAGAGAGAAGCAGAGGGAGAGAATGGGCTCTTCTCCCTGGGCTGAAAGAGTAGCTCTGCCTACTGGGCTGCATGATTTATTTCTGTAGGCTATACCTCTCATGATGCCTCCTCTGGTAATATAACGAGACACAAACTTCAACCTGTTTGAAATAGGCTCCTGAGGAATAGCGTCTTTCTTCTGAAAAAGGGATGATTGCTCACAAACAGTTGAGGTCCTCAGATTTCCTGGCATGGGATGGCATCATACAAGAGCAGCCCTGCTCTCCTCTGCGTGATGCTCCTGGAGCGCTGGAGGGAGGCCAAGCAGCAGCTGAGCCAATGGGCTCACATCTTTCAGGGCTGTCCTGGACCCCGTTGGTCAGCTCAGTTTGCTGGGCTGTAACCAAAAAGGAGCATAAAGCCCAAGCTCCATAGGCAGAGTTTGCACTGCAAAATAAAAAGAGAAAGAGAGAGAAAGGAAAAGCCACTACAGCAGAGAGAAAGTTGATAATGGAGTTCATAATTAGGAGAAAGGATGTCAAACATTTGAAGGCTCTTTGACTGTAAGTCACCAACCTCAAACACCTTAAAGAAGCAAGAGTGTGGGTGTTCAGCAGAGACAGATGCCCCCAATTACTAATTATCCATGTGTAAAAGAAAACTGTTTAAAGTTTCCTGCCTTACAGATTTCACTGGTAGGGTTACTTGTCAAAGGAAGTACATATGCATAGTACTAATGTTAGCAATGAGTGGGATTTACAAATGACATTTATTTCCAACATTCAAAGAATAATAGCTGAGGGAGTGAACGGCTAAGGAGTGTTTGTTTGGCTATTTCATTGCTCTGGCATCACCAAAAACTGGAGTATTTTATCTATGGCTGTTGCATTCTGATCTGTGACAAATTAGTCAAAAGACAAAAATGGAGAGAGAGAGAGAGAGAGAGAGAGCACTATATATAAACATATGTGTGTGTGCACGTATTCTAGCATAAACTGAAAGCATTCTTCCTGATTCCCCTGAATCATGACAGTGATCTCCTTTAGTGTGGCTAAAAATACGAACATATTGTCATCAAATATAACCAAGAGGTATTTGTATCAAAGATGCTGCATTAATACAGGCAGCCATTAAAAACAAAACAAAGCAAAATAAAACAAACGTCACAAAAAAAAAAAAAAAACAAACAAACACAGGATTATAAGAGCATTTGCACTGGGAGAAATGCTGCGTGGTGAGCTGAGGTATTAGCAGGCTGCTAAGAATATTTCTGGGTAGGTCTGGACCCCAGAGGAGCTTCTTTTGCTGTTCACACTTTATTAGAGAGCAGAAACTCCAGCCCCTGGTCACAGTGCCACAGAGGAGCAGCCTCGCACAGTTTTGCTCCTCTAACCTACTTCATTTGGTTTAGGTTGCTATTTTTATGCAAAGTATTTGAAATCAGCCTCATCATTGCAGCAAAGAGCATTATCTCTCGTTGTTTTCCATCTAGCCCCAAGAATAACTCTGATGTCAGCAGGGAACTCTCTCTCTGGCAGCCATCTCCTCACTGCCAGCTTGTCAGATAAAAGGTCAGCTGGCTCTGCCAGCTCCTCAGACGGACCTAGCATATGTCATACTCCACTCACACCCAACCATCTCAAGCAAAGCAGCCCTGGGAGAAGCCAGCTCCCACTTCCCCTTCCAAGACCCTATTCAGCTGTGAACTTGCCCTCAGTTATAGCAGCTGCAGCCCTCGAAAAGACATACTGCACTTGGGGTGCTGCCCGTGCCTCACGGCCCAGCCGTTCCTTCTCCACAGCAAACATCCCATGCTGGAGCCATGGGAAGGAAGAGTACATCTCCGTCCTCATGTCAGGGCTTTCCCATCAAGCAGCTCACAAGTGGCTTCTACATTTGTCCTTCTGCAGGACTGATATGGAGGGAGGGGAGTAAGACAAGAAGTTGAGATCCTGAGTACTGACCGTTGGCCTTCAGACATGCGAAGGGAACACAGGCTCATACTGGCCTCACCAGTAAAAGCTGGGATATTTTGTCAGTCTCGTGCAACTTGTCCTCCAGCTGCAATACAGCCTAGAGATCCTTACATTAAAATCACAGGGTGATCAAATGTAACCCCCCAGGAATCCAGCCCTGAACACTACAGTCCTAGCAAACCTCATTCATATCGTTAAACACAATGGCCATTTTGCCTGACGAAAGACAGAGTTAGGACTTCAGAGTTTGGCACAAATCCTAGACTATATAAATAGATTTCTATGAATCAAAGCCCCATTATGTAAGACATAAAAATAAGAGAACAAATGAGAGGAAAAATAAGCTCAACTTCAGACTCTGCAGTGAAGCATCAACTTAAGAGTTTGGGCACTGAGTCAAGACATAGATCTATTTCTTTTTTTTTTTTTTTTTCTCTCAGTTTCCCTGCTTTGCTTTAAAAGTGACTCATCCACTCTCTCCCCCTTTCACCAGCACTTTCCATGTTGTTTCAGACATGCCTGTGCATTTTAAAGATCTACAGCACCATCAAAACTGCCTGTTTATTGACTGTGCATCTACATTTGCACTTCTGAATTAGGAGGGGCAGAAAGGACGTGCACAAACAAAAAAAGCCTCAAACCTGTCGCCAAGGTTAAAAGAACTGTGTTGCGAGGCATGCTGCAGTTTACAATGAATTGAAATGTGACTAAAGGCAGCATGTGACAGCCGTCTATATTTAGTGGTGGCTTTTGCTTTTACACTCTTTGAGATACCCTGTCAGAAAAGCATCTATGTTTGTGCACCTCAGCAGAAGAATGAGCCCCTGAAGGTGTAGGAAATCTCTGACAATGGCTTTGTATACATTCCAGTTGTCGCTGGGGCATTTGTTTATACACGTTGCAGGCTTGCCTCGCTCCCTGCTTCTGGCACATTCTCATCCACTCTTTGCTTTGACCAGGGAGTATTTTTAGCTGATGTAGCACAGTCATTTCACCATTGGATCTCCTTGTCACACCTTTTCCACAAGCCGTTAGAAAAGAAGGCTTGAGAGCAAATCACAGCTCCCCTCATAGAAGTGCTGTGATTATCATCCTCCTAAAAGATGAGATATGTATTCAATGTGCTTTTTTAAAAAAATTTTCTTTCCTTAATTTATGTTATTTGCATAGAGAAATGAGAGTGGAGTGAGTGTTTCTACAAGGTATTCATGTTGAACATGAAGTGGTCTGAAGTGTTTTCTTTGGTTCAGAGAGATTCTGTTAGTGCACCCTTCCAGCAGCAATTAAAAAAAAAAGAAAAGGAAAAACCAAACCAAAACAAAACCCTACATACGTGGGGTTTTTTAAAAAAAATCACCCTGAACTGCTGTTCTTTTGCAGGAGGGAGATTCTTTTCTTTTATTGCAGCTTTTCTTTACTGTTTGGTAAATAAAAGCCTTTCTTATGTGCACTGGTATTACATGCATCTGCTTAGGTTAATAAATTGTTACAGATAATGATACTTTTTTGCACAGTCCCCTTTCTAGTCTGTTTAAAGCCTTGCCTGACTGCTTTTAAAGGGGGCTTCGCAACATTCAGATAACATAGCATATAAAACTTGAACAGCACTAATAGTCTAGCTGGGATAAGCATTAGAGGATTCCCAGTATTCCAGATTTCCATATATAACATAAATTAACCTCCCAGCTATTTATATGCAGTACCAGCTACAATGGCACTTTATTTCTTTCTTTTTTTCTCCCCATTTGTTAAATCAATATTCAGCCGACATTCTAGGGATGGTGTCCATTTTTTGCAACAGGCTGCACAAGCACAATGGATGTTGCATAAGTTTACTGGGAAACCGCCACCGAAGGTCTCACTGCAGCCCATTGCTGCTCCATATAGGCACCTCCACTGGGAGATTTACAAAACAAAAGTTAAGACTTGTTTTACAAAATCTCTCTATATTGTCATCCCCAACCAGGATGACAATATCTGCCACTGAAGCCATGTCATCTGTGGGTCTATACAAGAGTAAAAAGATCTCTTTTCATAGGTCAGGAAGGGGATAAAACTCTCATTCTCCGGACCTTGCAGAGATTCTTGGTCCACAGCCCAGCTCCAGACCTATACTCTGTGTTTCCAGGGTTTGGACATAGTATTTGGTGTGCTACCATAGCAACTGATGCTCACATATCTGCTAGCAGATGGCAGTTCCAGGAAGGAGGCCTGAAAATGTCTGTGTAGCAATCATTGCATCCCTTGGACATCTCAGAAACACTCTTATCTTCCAGGCTTTTGTTCCTGATCATTTGGACATCGCTGGTTCGCATGTGGCTTCATGAAGTAAAGACAGGGAGCTGCTGCCTTGTCAGTAACACCACCAGCTGTCCTGAACAAATCGATAGAAACTTTTAGAAAAGCATAGAACAAGTAGACCCATGGAAAAAAATATGATATAATGGAGAAGAGTCATAATGGCTGTTGTGCAGGGAAGCTATCTCTCACAAATTTACCAGAGTTTTCTAAAGGATGTAACGAGCATGCAGAGGTAGCTCATTTGGTTGATAAAGTAGAAGTGGATTTTTAACGAGGTTTCACAATATCCCGATCTTAAAGATGTTAAGCCAGGGGGAAAGTTCTCTCATAGATTGAAATTAAAGGAAACAAAGAGGAGGAATAAACCTTAAGGTCCTGTGGACAGCTGTCCTGCTTCTGTGTCATTAAGCATAATCATTAACTACCTAGAAAAGGCAATGGAGAGTAAGCCGATCAGGTTTATTGATGATACTAAACCAATGAAGGTGTAAAAATGAGTGATGACTCTGCAGAATCACAGCAAGTTTCAAGAAGCAAGTAAACAACCTAGAAGTCTTCTGCCTAGAGAGAGGTGAGCAGGGAGATGACAGGCATCTAGGAAACCTTAAATGGCCTGGAGGAGTTGGACAGGGAATGATTTTTCACTCTTTCTATACAATGTGAAATACACAGCATCAAATTTTGA
Organism: Merops nubicus; assembly: GCF_000691845.1. NCBI lineage: Eukaryota > Metazoa > Chordata > Aves > Coraciiformes > Meropidae > Merops > Merops nubicus. The sequence goes on from NW_008629635.1 coordinate 94,654, forward strand.
ACCTATCGGGTGGCAGTTACAAAACAAAGCTGCCTCTTTTTCACAATGCAGAGGTTATAGTGAGGAGTTAATTGCCACAGGATGCTGTAAATCCCAAAAGTTCATGCGGGTTCCGAAAAGCAATTGGACAAAGACATAGGAAAACACCATCCTAGGCTATTATGCACAACGTCCATAGCTATTTTGTGAGGTGGCACCTCTGCCTCAGAAAGTTTGTAGGTTAGAGATTGTCAGAAGCTGAGGATATACCTGTATCACTGTCACTCCAAAACCATTTTCCTATCTACTGTCAGTCACTGTTAGAGACAAGGTACTGAGCTAGCTGAGGCTTTGGTCTGAGTGGTCAAAGTCATCTCATACAGCATCCTTTGCACCACAGGATCTGATCTCAGGCTGTGTGAAATGTGAGGTAACTCAGTGTTTTTAATGGAAAGATAATCTCCATCAGCTGCTTCAGATTTACCACAAATTTACAAGAGCCCACACACAGTTTTGGTACTAGTCCATCCCTCTATGGCAATGGATGTTCTTTTACTTTCAACTAAAAGTGGCAACTCACAGAACACAGGAAAGGAAGCAGAATACTTGGTATTAAGCTTTTGCAAACAGTTTGGACCTTATTCTTTTTCCATGCTTTGTCTTATTGCTCATTTTCCCTGAAATGCCAGCTGTGATGCTTCCTTTACAGAGAAAAGGAAGATATGCTGATCCAACAACCTCCCTCATCCATCATCTGTTCTTCAGCAGG
>NW_008629635.1:95432-107537 GCF_000691845.1 Merops nubicus
GTCGTAGCTTTTCTAGTAGAATAAGGAAGGGTCAGATTCTGAAGACTGGATTCACCCTACATTGTGCCTCACTCGAATACAAGCCACACTGCAATCACTGCCACTGCTTAGAGGATTAAAAATTATTAGGCTAATGAGAATGAGAATCTACCCATAATGTACCAAGTCTCTCTTTAAGAGTCCTACTTGGTTCATCTTACTGTGGCTGCTGACCCATTAAAGCCTTAAAGAGAACTCATAAATATAAAAATACCCAAGAGCGTGGCAGAGAATCCTGCCCTGAATAATTGTACTGAAATGTTCTAAAAGGAACTTAATTTCCTTCTCGATAGCCTAAGTAATACTTTGAAGAGAGAAGAATGAAGGTGAGGACATGCATTACATTCTGTAGAGGTACAGAAAGAAATCTTTTTGCAGTGAATACATCAGGGGAGTATGTCTAAAAGGGCTTATATCTGTGAAAATATGACCTCTGATTTTGCCAAGGTCAGTAAAACCTACTGTGATTCGCTTTGTAAGTGTCGGTCACACAAGTTAAAGCCGCCTCAAGGCAACTTTAATTTCTGTACCCAAATGTAACAAGACGTGATGTTTCTGAAAGGTTTGCAAAATCCATCCCTGTCTGGAGGAACGAGATTATCTGGTCCAACATTTGTTTATGATTATTTATGGATCCAAACCAAGTTGGTTCTTTAGTATAGATTCATACAGAATGGCAGATCAAAAAGCTAGTAAGAGCTGCTAATATAACATGAAACAGGCTTCATAATTTTTGTTTCCTGGCTCACACTGTTTGTAGATGATTGCTGTTCTTCTCTTAGCTTCTGTGGTGCTACACACCAGAAGACCCTCACATCACTCAGGACTGCAGTGCAATTTGTTGAGAGAATCTCTTATGATTCTGGGTTACACGATTTGCTGAATATTTCTTGGGTTAAAGCTGAGAAGAAGAGGGGACAAGTCTTGCACTCTGCCCTGAATGCCTTCATATGGCTGTTCACAGGCTGTCACTGCACCTCATAATTGCTGTTTTTGGAGACAGAGATGGGCATAAAGGGTCACACCATTACCCATTCCTTCAAATATTTGTGGTTCTTAGTGTCAGAAAAATGAGCTCCTGGCATTCATTGCACTTGTGTTCACGTGGGATTTCTTCCTTGCACAAGGAATAGGAGAATTTCCATACAAGGTTAAAGCATTTTGTGTCCTGCCTGAGACTAGCCAATTCTAGATGTTCCCGAGAAAGGTGCCACTATCTTACTGAGTAGTTATGGAGTAGAGTGATCTCCAAAACAGTTTCCAACTTACCTGTACCAGGAAAAGAAAGTAGCTTATCATCTGCAACATATTTACCTCTTTAGATTTTCCAGTTATCCTACACAGAATTACAATCCATATTCTTTCTTTCAGTGATGTGAATGTCTAAATGCCTAGTAGTGCCTTTATTTTCTTCATATCTTATGGCAATGAACTTGACAGATTGCTGAAACAGTTTTTCTCATTTACTGGAAATGGTTACCTTTCAGTTTCACTTCATTTTTAACTCAGGTAGTGCTGTATGCGTTGTTCGTGTGCTACAGGATGCTCCTCTCTGTCCCCTTTTATTCACCTCCTGTCTAACTGAGCAAGCCCAGCCTTTTTTGTCAACTTTTCATCAAGAAGTTTCCCATAACATTAGTTGCTTTATCACCAAGTTTCTGTATCCTCTCTAGAAAGACTGTCCTACCACTGAAGTGATCATACCTTGCCTGACAGATTACCTCACAATGCCTTTACAGATGTAAATGGTGTCCTCTCATTAATTCTTTCAACTGTCTGAAGCATCTTGCTCATTTTCTAATAGCTATGGTATATTGTGTGGTGTCTTGATGTTGCTGTTTACAAAGATACAAAACCTTCCAGTTCTTCTGGAAAATCTCAGTTTGGGCTAGAGCTGTACAGCACTCAGTGACCTGAACACCTAGCCCAGCCCTCCCCTGCTAACGGGCCACAGAGATGGTTGAGCTCTGGTAGGACACCAGACCAGGGTCACTGCTGCCAGGAGTTGATGCCCTGTTTCATCCTCCCAACACCTCTACACCCCAGTCATGGAGTTGTGCTGATTCCCATCCTGCAGCACCAGTGCTTCTTGGATCTCTCACGGAGCTGAACCAGTTCACAAAAAAAAAAAATAAAAGGAAAATGGACATCAGAGGCAAAGGGCATTTTCTGATAGATCAAGTATTTGGATCAGCTCCACAGTCAGCCTGACAAGCAATGCAATGGGTATCAGAAAGAGAATGAGAGTCCTGGCCAGCAGCAGCAGCAGCAAGAGGAGGAGGAAGGAGAGGGGAGAAGAGGAATGAGATGGCACCTGTCAGCAGCACCAAAATGACAGAGAACTTCCAGGGAGGACATTAGAAAACATTTGTGATGCATCTGTTTCAAATTACAGGTATCTGGACATTGGCAAAAGTGCACACCTACAGCTCCAACGCCAGAAATGCTGAATACAGAAATACTCGAGCCCTAAAACCTAAAGGCATGGGGAAGGAAAGTTTCTCTCTCCATATAGCTGCCAAGGAAGCACACCATCAGACCCAAGCCTCCAAAAGTGTTACACCACTGTTGTCAACAGCACCGTTTCCCACCCGTCATCTCATGCCATTCTCTCAGGTTTCTTTGTTGCTCTTCACAGCCTTCTCTTTGACTCATGAACCAATGATGATTTGTGTACATCTTTGTGGCTGCAGTGGTTTCCCCTCCTTTCCAGGCTGACATAGTTCAAACACTTGCTCTAGATAAGGTGCTTGGAACTTGTCCTTGCACTTAGCCATGCTGAGAATTGCCAGCCTTCTCCTGCCCTGCACTACTCAGTCACCAAATACAACTCCTCTTGTCCTGAGACTATTTTCTCTATTAACTTTATGTCAGGAACTTTGTCAAAGGCTTCCTGAAAGTGCAGGTACTCAATGTCACTGTAGAATAACCTTGGCCGTGCCTCTGAATTCTCTCCAGAGCTGTCATGTTTTCTTTTTGCTTTAAACTCCCGCTTTCTCCTGTGACTTTCCTTCATATTCAGATGAAGAAACAATGCAAAATTTCACAGGAGGGAAATGGTGCAGAACAGAAAGATGTGAGATACAAAATATGATTATGCAGGAATCCTGTGCAACTTGAATTGTAGGAAAGTCATCTCATATTCTGCATTGGATGTCTCCTGAGAATGGGTGCAACCCTTTCCCAGTGACTGAAAATCTTGATAAGGAAAGTGATGAGACATTCAGTGCAGCTAGAGCTCTAAGACTTGGGTTTGCCCTCCCACGCATTTTGGGTGGGCAGGTAAACCACAGACTGTCATCTGTGAAGTCAGAAACATCGGGTACATTTAATTGCTACATTAGCAGTTGCTAACACTTTCAGTGCCAAGAACTAGTCGCAGAGGGTTTGGGGTTGTTGTTCACGCTTTGTTTTTACCACAACAGAACTATTGGGGTAGGAGCTCACCCATCTGAGAGCTGGAGTCAGCCCATTAATAGGCACTTACTGCAATAAACAGGTCAGGAAATAGTTGTGGCAAAGCAAAGAGACGAGTGGCTTTGGCTTCTTCTCATACTTTTCTTCTCATTGTTTCTTATTTTGTCTTTTCCCACTCACAAGGTTTTCTCTATGGCAGTTTTCTATTTCCAACAATCTTATTTGTTCTTAAGAAGAAGAAAACAATGTAAATAAAGGATCTTTTCAGTTAAACAGGTATTGCAGCCATTGAGAGTTAGATGCCACAGAAATCCCCTCTGAGAAACTGCATCTGATCATTTTAACAGGACCAGTGGGTTGCTAACTGCACAGCTCATTTATCAGCAGTGCCCAGTTGACTGGCCACAGCCTCATCATGCATCCCAAAGCCTAGTTGCTCCCTTTCCCAGAAATCCAAAGCAGTGGGCCAAATCTGATAGCAACAACAGCAAGCAGCTGCTGAGCTCCCCCTTTCCAACGGGTGCACAGCTATGGCGCAGCCATGTAGCATCACTACACGACAGGAGAGCAGAGAGGGATCCTAATCTCCCAAGAAGACAAGAAAGGTTCCTGCCACACCACATTATCTGACTCACCCTGTTGCCCAGTTGCTTGCTGGTGGAAACAGCTCATTCAGGTCTATCTGTATGAGCTGCTCTTGGCAAGCACCATTGGCTCCCAAAGCCCCTTCCCCTGGGACACACCATCTGAATGGGATCTGCAGAGCATGCTCAGCACCTCCAGGAGCTCTCTGGGACTGTACTCAGCCAGAGGTATCACAGAGTACAGCTTTGCTGGCCACTATGATATGCAATGGGGCCTAGCACCCTAAAAAGTTGGGGCACTACTGCTTCACACAAGAAAGGGAAATTATAACTGCATTTGGCAGTTTCCCTGAGGATACAAACCAAGGCATCCAGGAGTGTGCAGCTGTTCTGATGTGATCTAGTTAAATATTTGGATAGGCACATACCTGAATCAAAACAACCTTTGTGATATGTTTGGGATCTTTTCAGTTATTTTTCCATACTTGGGATATCTGAAATGAGTCAGTCCATGCAAAGTCACTGTTGCTTAATGCTAGGGCATCAGTGACAAGAAAAAAAAAAAAAAAAACAAACAACAAAACCAAACAACCAAAAACAAAACAGTTGAGAGCTCTTCTGTTAGTCAGCATTTCCTTCCTGATCCCACGACAGGAACCGAGGTATGTGTGTACCAGAGCTGTGCTTTGCCCTCCCCATGCACACTTGCCTCCTGCTCAGCAGGGGAGATGACAGCCTTCATGCCTCTCACTCCAGTGCTGCAACCCTGCCATCTGCCCTGGGGCTGCGGAAATGTCCTGACACTAGTCCTCTTCTCAAAATGTGCTCAGGCTTGCAGGATCTAACTTGTCTTTTCTAGCCCTCACTTCAACTTTTGCTGAAAGATTACAGTGCTTGCTGTTGAAAGCAAGATTAAAAAACTACACAGGTCAAAATGAGAAGATCATTTCCCTATCTTATTTTCTTTTTTTCCCCCAAAACAATAACTTAGAGCGTATTTTTTGTTCTCTTTTATTTCACTTCCAACTTCTGCCACCCATATCCTTGTCATGCAGAAACATGATTGAACTTATGCATCAGGGCACCACAGTTTTCCTCTATAGGGAGTTATTAAGCCTAATGCAAACATACTGTTGTTTCCATTTAGCTTATAGGTGAGATATTAAGCAGGTTTTGATGGGTGTGAACACATCTGCTCACTGAATCTGAGGTAGATTTTTGTACACAGGCATCCTTTATAGGACTTCACTCAAGCTTCTGCACATAGCAAGGTCAGTAAGTATAACCACATCCTAAATCAGTCTGGAGAGATTTGCACTGACACAAGTAAACTCATGGAGGTGTGGGTGTGTACAAACTCCATAACTTCTAGCAGCCATCTTTCTGCAGAGTTAACATCTGTATTCAAGTGTACTATTTTCTATAAAGAAAGATGATGATTGCCCCAGAGAGGACTTTGTGGACACCATTGGGTTATGCTTTACAGAGTTTGGCTGACTTACACAGTATTTTGAGCTCTTAGCCAAAAACACATAGCAACAGCAACCAGCAGAACCAAGGACCATGTAGACTCTGACCAAGGAGAGCATGCCTTAGGGCAGGGAAAGTGTGCAAAGGCAAGCGTGCATCAGCAGCTGCAGCCTGGTTCATCCGCCAATGGTGCTGTCAGCTGGGCTAACTGTGTCACCTCCACCCCCCTGTTGTGCTTGACTCACCCACCCAACTTCAGTACGTATCATCCAGTACATTATCACAGCAGGAGCTCTTTTTCTACACAGAGTCACAGAGCTAGAAAGGAAAAGAAACATAAAAAGACAAAAAGTCCATGGTTTTTCAACAATGACCTCATAAAAAAGACCATTCATAAAATTTCCTGTCCCAAATAGCAACACAACTCTTTGATAACTTTCTGTTCTGTGCAAGTTCTCAAGCATTGTCAGCCTCCAAAATGGCTTGTTCCTGACCTGGTCCAACCTCCTGAGACACTACCTAGGATACTATCTGTAAGTGCCAGAAGGCTTTCTGCAATGGGGACCACTAACCCACACAGGCACCAAACACACAACCAAGTATGTGGGTCTAAAGCTTGGAGGGAGAGACCTGATGCCACCAAGGAGGTGTTCTCACCTCTGGTGATAGAAGTGAAGTTACATGGGGCTCCAGATGCTGGGCAGATGCTGGAGCTTCAGATGCTGAGGCTGCTGAGAGAAAATGGAAGATGATAAAACAAAAGCTGCAAACAGACACAGCAGATGTTTTTCCTTGCAAACAACACTGGAGTGTTCAGCAAGGTGGATGAGTGTCTGCTTACCATCTAATATTTATACACATTTTATTCTTATTCATATCATCCTCACAGGGTATTGAACTCTCAGAAGGATTTTGGTTAAATCATTCTGTGAATAGGAATAAGCAAACTTGTTCCTTTCTTTGCTGAAGCTTTTCCCAGCTTACTATAAACTACTTCCAGGACAGTATTGCTACCTATTCCTTTTGCATTTAACTTCCCTGTCACTCTGGCTTTACCAGTGTGGGTCTGAAATTTGTTCACGTAGAAGTCAGCTGTGGACTGTTGTTCTGTAATGCCTCTTGATTTTATTATTTAATCTTCTTTTCATCTTGCTTGTGTGCAATATCTATGGCTCCACACATTCTGCGTGGTTATGAAATATCAGATCCCTCTCTCTGCTTCCTGGGAAAGGAACAAGAAAAGAAAGGGGAGACTTCATCTCTATCCCCCAGTATCATGCTCTGAATGTTATTCACTGTGCTAATAACTGTATCAGCATGTTTATAAGCTGATGTGCTTTTAATTGTTTCACTCACTCTCTCATACACATGAAGTAAGCACTCTAATGGGTTCTGTACCTTTCATCCTTTATTTTATTGCTAATGGTATCTCCAGTAATATAAAATGATGAATGAGTGCAGTCTGAGAAGAGGGGAAAAATCGATGCACGTCCAGACTCTGTAGGAGAGTGGGTGAGGAGCTGGGGCTGCCAGGCACTGCAGTCCCTCTTGGGACAGGTGACGAAAGCCAGAGGGTGAGCAAGGAAGGGCACATTGACAAAACATCTCCCGTGGTGTCTGCGTGCACCAGGGAGCATCAGAGGGAGGTAGTGCCCAGGCTGCCTGGCACCCTCCACCCCACCCAGCCCACCTCCTGTTTGTAGAGAAGGTGGCTCCAGCCACACTTGGTGTACAGACACACACACAGGGTGGCTACACATGGGTGTAGAATGTTTGCATCTGTGCTCAGGTCACCCACAATCTGAGCAGCACATGGGTGGACTTATGTCAGCGCAAAGTGACTGGGCAAGATGGGTCATCTTCTTCCCAGGCTCTCCCTGATGTGAGATCCAAGGGGTCTTAAGCAATGAAAGAAACAATGGCAAGCTCTTTCTTTGACCCCAGAGACAGAGGTGTTCACGTGGGCAGGGGCCGTGCCCAGCCGCAAGAGTGGTCAGACCCACCTGTACTTAGACAACTGTGCCCCAAAACATGTGATGGTGTCGGAGGGTGTCAAGCACACAGCAGAGCAGCTATGTCTTGTGAGAAACACCTGACACTCCTCTGCATGGCCGGAGGAGAGTGTCACATACATTCCCCAGGAACACAACATCCCCATGTCACATACAGCCGTCAGCCTGCAACAGTGTTAATAATGCACAGGGGCAGCCACTTGCCATTTCCAATTCTCTAGACATCTCTAAAAAAATAGGTTTATTTTTTGCCATGAAAAAAAAAAAAAAAAAAAAAAAAAAACCTTTTTAAAAAAAATCAAGAACATTTATGCTTTTTTTTTTTTTTAAAGCAATGACAACACAAAAGTCTAATAGATGCCAAAAAAGTTTTAATGCATTTACGGAAAGGAACCCGAAGGTAAGAAGTATTGTTTGTTTTAAAACAAGATCCCACCCTTCACATCAGGCTGTAGCCTGGAGTGAGTATTGTACTGCCAAGTTATAGGAGCCTGTAATGGAAATGCTGACAGACCTTCAGCACCACTACAGTCACAGTCACTCTATAAATAGCCTTTGCAAATGCCTGGCATGTAAGATGGGTTCAAGTAGCCACTTGACATAATCTGGCACTTTGATCGATGATTATTTCAGAAAACAATCATAGATGAGATCTGTTTGTCTGTGTACACATTCTTGCAGGTGCTTTTGGTGCTTATCCTGCCTATTCTCCCGTGCCAGATAGGATGCATTAAGGATGCTGTTCTGGCAGGTACAATGCTGCTTCCCAAACAAAGCTGTAACATGACCTACTTTGCTCGGTCTAGTACTATTCAATAATAAGTGGTCTCTATTGGGTTTCTGCATGTAGACAACATCAAACACATTTCACTGAAGCATTTAGATATTGATTTTACTCATCCTGGGAACTTCAAAGTGGGTTCTTTCCATGTCGTCTTGTAAATGCATCCTCTTCCTCTCATGCTATAGACTCTGTCAGTGGGTGTGCATGCAGATCCCCCCAGCTGCTAGTCATCCCTCTGCTATTTGTTTCTAAATTAAGGGCAATTGCTCATCCCTTTATCCCTTAATGGCAATAACTGTTGTGTATAGTAATGTAGGAGCTGTCTCTTCGTCTTGGCTTCCCTGCTGTCACCCGGCTGTGCCTTGAAACACGTTTTTTTAACCAGATTGCAAAACAAAGCACTGGTACCAAATAGGAGGACTGGGGACGCTGGAGGATTGTTTAAAACTTGTGAACCTGTTTCTGTAGCTTCAGGGAGTGTGTTAAGTTTTCACCATGCTTTTGTTCATCCCGTGAAGCATTCTGGGCCTCTGTCTCTATTAACAGCTTCAAGATCTTTTGCTGTTCTCCACCTATAGTGGAGTTAGTTTATTTTGCTTTCTGCTTTCTTGGTTTTGAGAGAAGATCTCTGTCAATCAGGTAGAGATCTGAGTGCAACAGACTTTTTGTTAAGAGCTAACCAGAAACCAAAAAAGGAACATCAGGTACACTTTCATGTAGGCAGTTAAATGCTGTGCCTGAGCCAGACAAGGAAAAGGTAATACTCTTCTTCCTAAAGTTCTCCCAGTAATTTCAAGTGTGAGGAAAGTGTCCAGTTTGTTACATTATTCTTCTGCACATCGTTACATTGCTGCCACAGTTCAATCCAAAGACAGTTGCATCCTGAGTCAGCCTCATACAGAAAGAGGCTGAAGCCCTTTGGTCTCAAAATGTGGGTGTTTAAGCAGGCTGTCCCGAATCCTACTTAATCCTGCAGCAACTGGTACCAGAGCATTGGCATCAGGATGGATCCATGAAACAGAGCCCTTCCCAGATGTGGGCCATGTTCTTGCCAAGCATTTGGGACCAAAAAAAAAAAGTCGTTGCCCATGCAGAATCAGGAGGCGTCGATATTCTCTCCATCCTTCTAGAGGGGCACAGACCAGTGTCCCCCCTTCTTATCAATGTAGGTGCTCGAGTGAAACGTCCATAAGTCTCATCAACAGATCCACTCAATCAAAGTTGAGTGCACGGTACATAATCATAAAAATGAGTGAGTGTTCTTTCCTAGGCTCTCTTTTGATAAAGAGAGAGCCTTTATATAATATATTATTATTATTATGGCGCATTGGATGTGATGTTGTTATTCTGCCTAGACTAGCATCACTAGGTCAAATGGCAGTTATTTTCTTGTATAAAATGAGTTAAGAGTGTCACAGCAAATGAAAACCAACAAGCACCTGAACCAAGGGAGCAGCAACACTCTGTTGCAGGAGGTCAAATCTCTTTCAAACACGGCACTTTTGCTTCTTCATTGGCATAAATGAGTGTTCTTGACAAAGTGATGCTCCTGATTGTTCAGTAATCTTTCCTCTTAAAAATTTAGGTCAGATAGCACATCAGTTATATTCCTAGCAATTATTTTCGGTGAATGTTACTTATTTGAAAGACTGAACATAGAAGCTGATGTCATACCCCAGTAATAGTCAAGGAGGTTTGAACCAAAGCAAGACTAATCACATGGGGCACCCAATGAAGAAATATTTCATCTGCGAAGCACAGTCAAGGTGGATAGTGGTGATGCCCATCACTGGAACCCTGCACAGTGCTTGGGGCTCCTGGCACTTCCCCTGGCTTTCTGTCCAGCCTGTGACAGATACACTGCCTGGGGCTCTGATCTTTGCACAGACACTGCTTCGGGTGCTTCTGCGTTTTGAACATTGCCTGCTCAGTCAGCACGGCGGAGCACACAGTTCTTCATGAGGACTTTGATGACAGCAGATGGTTAATCAGCAAATAGTGCCAAAGGCAGAAAGGATGGGATTGTTGTTTTAAGTCTGAATCCTTATGGTAATGGGGGATCTTAGTGCATTTTCAGGATATATTACAAAAAAAAAAAAAAAAAAAAAGAGACCACAGGTAAATCATGAGAATTTGATATTGCCACAGTCAAAAGCTTTGGCTATTACATTTCTTTATGCGTCACATACACTGATAAACAATTGCATGTTTCTTTCAAAGGAGCACACACAATCCACTGTGATTTAAAGAAGCTGGAGGAAACCCTGACAGAGAATAAAGATGAGATAGAAAACCCGTAGTAAACGAATGCCTCAGCGGAGATCACTCTTCTGCATCCTTCCTGCTTTCCCTGGAGCTAAGTGCTGTGCTGCACTTAACTCAGGACCAGATCCTGCTTATTTTTTCAAGACCCATCATCTTTGGTTTCACTCTTTGTATATGGCAATTGGGATTCTGTCCTACATGTTAAAATAAGGATATTAGCAAGCAGAGACATTCCCTTCCCCAGCCATGAGATAAAGCGATGAAGTTGGTCTGCTTTATGAATGCTAAAATAGTGTCTCAAAAACACTAAACTGACCTGTGAGGTTTGAGACCTGCCTATAAAGTTTCCATTTAGAAGAGATGTGTTTGGAATGGGTAGGCCAAACTAGAGCCTTCCTAAGTGTCTGCTAATAACCTTAATGGAGTGCAAAAGCAAGGAGAGGCACCAGAAGGGATTTAAAAGTGAAGAGAGTGGGAAGAGCAGAAATGTTGCTCCATACATAAAATCCCACACCCTGAATCAAACAAAGATGCTGAGGTGGGCAGGGGCCTCTAGAGATCAAGGTAGCCTCATCCATATCTCAAAAAGGAATGTTCAAATCTGCACATTCACACATATTCAAAATGGCAGTTACAGGCACAGACATCACAACGTTATTGTTTGACCAAAAACCCTGGATGAGGAAAAGCTTGTCAGGAAAAGAGGTCGGAGTCACAGGATGAGAGCTGCAAACATGCCCGAGGGCGTTGGTGCACCGGAGGCTAGATCTCCTCATGACTCAGTGCTGCCTGACTTAGCAGTTCAGATCAGGAGGACAGGTAGCCCCAGGGCAGAAACCCGCCCTCCCCACGGCTGCACCAGAGGATGGACAGCCCCGGTACACTCTTGAAGAGCTGGCAGGGTGAGTGGGGAGTGAGCAACCAGCCCTATGAAACTGAGTGGCCATTAGTGCCCAGAGTGGACTAGGCAAAGCCCTTCAAAGACAGCTATGTCCTTTGCTCCTTAGGGATTCTCACCTGGAGCTGGCTGCCTAAAACATGCCCAGGAATTTCTAATAGGAGGCAAATAGCTTCCCTGCTCTGTCCCAGCTTTGTACACCCATTAGCCCACAAACAGAGCACAGCTACGCTCACAGCCCTGCACATCTTTTGGGAGCAAGTTATGAGTCCAAGACGCCCACCATGTAGAGAGGCTGCCCTCACTGCCAAACTATGACCACTTTGGGTGAGTCTTGACCTCCTCTGTTAAGGACATTTCAGTTGTTATAGACCATACCCTGTTGTGAGATCTCATGGGATACAAGCACTAAAAGCGGTTTCTCCAAATGAGGCAGCACAAGAGTGAATCTTGAGCTTTGTGGGCTCTGAGGCAATACCCTAAAGGCTCAGGTGAGATAACAATTTACACGAAGTGCACTCTGAGGGTTTCATCCTCAACTGTTTACAGAGACATTAAGGGAGCAGTTTCTTTTGCCACGCTGGTGGGAATTTGGTACTACTGTCCCTCAGGGGGGTTGAAATATCCCACCCAGAA
>NW_008629636.1:0-774 GCF_000691845.1 Merops nubicus
GTGTTCAGGGCCTGAGCCATCTCTGCATGGCTTTCTTTTAATTAAAAGAAATGTGTGTTATTTATTAATGCTCAGAGGCATAGAAGTCTATTTGCTTCCTAACTCTGCCACCCTCATGTCCTTGGACTGATTATCTTTTGGCATTTTATATTAATCCTTGGTAAGTGAATTACTTGTTTTTCCATATGCAATGTGTAAACAATGTTCATTTCTATTACATGAAAAGTGTGTGATACCTTTGTTTTCAAGTGGGTTAAAGCATTGGAAGAAGTAATTTTCTTGTACTAGAACATGGGTTGGAGAGGATGTGGGTATCAAAGTATTTGCTACCCTGCTTCATCCAGTCTGTCTGTTTATGCTCCAACCCATTTTGGTATTAAAAAGCTAATCTTATGGCAGTCACCATATTCATCTCATTGCTCTCTTTGCAATTTTTGACACTTCATTCTAAGTCCTGGCTCCTTCTGTCCCAGTTATTCACCTGTTCATTGCTTGGCATTGCCTTTTGTGCTGCTGCTTGGCTGTTACTAAAATTGCTGTGGAGTGGATGGAAGGCTTCCATATCTCTCCAAGGCTGATCTTACATTGACTTGTAACTTGTGGGATGTAAAGTCGACTAAGTATCAGAGCTGCACAGTGGTGGAGCATGAGGTAAGCAGTTTATTGTCGTGGAGGTCTTTCTTAACTCTCTAATGCTCAAGAAGCCCAGGGTGGCCACTATCAGTAGCACTGCTGCAAAAAGAGTCATCATCTTCTTTTGCCCCTTTGCCTCTT
>NW_008629637.1:0-4413 GCF_000691845.1 Merops nubicus
AACTCCCCAAATTTTTCAATGTAAAATTTTTCTTTTGCTCAAGCCCCACGCTGGGCGCCAATTATGTCCTGGTTCCGTGTAAAAAGGGGTTCAGGGCAGGACCCACACGGCACAGAACTATGTACTCGCCTCTCCCCCACCCCCTCGAGAGAGAGAGAGACACTTTTAAAAAAAATGAAGTATATTGTTCAACAAGGAACAGAAAACGAAAAAGGGAGGTAAGGAAAATTATACGTACAAAGATTAGGGGAATAATACAAAAGATAAAATATACAAAACCCTCAGAAATGGTTCCAGGGTCCCACGGAGTGAAAGGAGAACTTTCCTCTCCGAGCTCCAAGACAGGAGAGAAACAAGAAACCACTCCCTGCCTCTTATCAGAGTGTGTGCGGGAAGGGGAGGGAATACAATGGTTTCACACCCACCCGGGGTCCTCCCAGTTGCTGGAAGGTCACGACCCCATTCCAAGCCTCAAACCACAACAGTACAGATATTTATACTTTTTTATACTACTGATATCTGAAAGGCAAGAAATGGTTTGTGTGTGAAAAAATGTGACTGAGGCTCTGGGGACCTGTGTCCTCCTCCCCACTGCCACTCATTTCTCACGTGGCTTTTGAACGAGTCATTTACATCTCTCTGCATCAGTTTCCCAGTGCACGTACAGATTTTTACAGCTACTTCAGAATAATTCATTAATAACACTAATATTATTTCCTATGTTGACCTGTATTGTTCCATTGGGATAGAGACTCTGTGCCCACACAATAACTGGCAAGAGAAACCCTGTTATAACTGGGGCTCTTTAAGTGTTTGTAAGTAAGCAGTTAGTGAAAGCTGGTGTGCCTGAACTATCTTGCCACCCTCGTGGCAATGGGACACCTCAAAAGATGGCGATTCTCCAGCTGTCACTCAGCATTCATCTGCCTCTGCTCCTTCCAATGGTAAGTAGGGAGACATCCCTTCCCATTTATAGCAAAAACAGGCTACAGACACAGAATGTATACATTTCTGGTTTCCATGCTACAACTGCAATGAAGAACCAATTCTCCTGCAGTGTTGTGTGCTCTCCACTCCACATGAGGATGAAGAAAACTCCGTGTTTCTTTGGACTCCTTCAATACCTTTCAGGTTCAGCCCCTTGGCAATTAATGGATGGCTTGAAAGCTTGCTAGAAAACAGAGTTCTTTAGCACTGCAGCACTTCTTCATTTAGTACTTTGCAAGTGAGTTGTAAAAATTTGCCCTGGAGACAGGGAAATGCAAATATAAATTAGATGAAGCACTAATAACATCACATTACGGAACAATGCAAAACGTTTTGGACACCCCACAGAGAAGAAATCCATGCATTCCTTTCTGAATCATCTTTATGGAAATTTCTGTAAACGTGCCGTTATTAAAAGAGAATAGCAATTATTTCCTTCTTTGGTTCATCAGTTGCAGGGAAGGAGAGAATCGGCAGGGGAATTAATTTTGTTTTCTTCTTCCTTCTGTTTTTCATCCATGTACTTGCTGGAGAGCTCTCACACAACAAGCAGTGACAGCGCAGAAGCCTCCACTGGTAGAAGAGAGCAAGAAGGACAGGAGAAGTGGTCAACATCGTTACAGATGGGGCTCCATAGGTGGAAGTAGTTAAGAGAGTAGCAGAAGCCGACAAGGTTGCAGCTAACAAGGCTACTCAGGAAGCCAAAGCTATTAAGATATGTTGACATAACATTTGCAAGCTTCACAGGGGCCATCATTATAAATTAGATTTAGTATTGATCAGATAGTTCAGCACCAGGGCTGGAGGAAAACTGGACATTGTATTCTTTACACATTGGCTCTTCAGATTCTGCCTTCTGATTAACACAGAAGAACAGAAAACCCCTGTCTCCTGACTGACCTCTAACGGTGTGACTGCTGTCCTCCTCCTGGGAGCAGGCAGACAATTGCAGTCATTTGGAGATAGTATAATCCTTCAAAATTGTGGTTGCAATCATAATGAGGACAGTAAAAAGGTACCTGTGAGATACAAGTTAAATCCAACACGTCTGCAAATGCTAGCAACTTCTTGCTAATGAGGCGTACTGGAGGTTTTGTAAGCGTATCGTTCAGGATGAAAACCTGCTGGCTGTGTGTTACAAGGTGTACTTGGGAAGGGATCTGATGATTTAACACATGGGGAGAAAGCAGCTTGTGAGGCTCGTTAGATCAATAGGGATTCCAGCCTTATACTTCAAATTATATGCCCTCTCCTCTAACATTCACCTTTTGCTGTGCAACGCCCACACCTTCCTCTTTTTTTCTCTATTCTCTTATTTTTCAGTTCCAGCAGTGTATTTTCATGCTTTTCCAGTAAGCACCACCAGAAAAGAAAATATCCAACATTTAAAGAAGCCACAAGTAATTCACTGCAGCTGAAAGTTTTTTTGTCCAAAATGAAGGTTTTGCTGCTCTCTCTATCACTTGGCAGCTTTTAAATTCCCAAAGAAATCGCCGCAAGCAGCTTGATGAGCATGCAGGAACTGGGTGCTCTCACCATGACAAACCCCAAATAAAATACAGCTGGCAGGGGGAGGTGATGGTGATCCACCTCATCCTGCTCTAATTGCCCAGCAGCCAAGTACCCCTCCTCTGGTGCTAAGGCTGGTTAAGGCTTTTTCCCCTGCCCAACCCACTTGAGTTCAAGCCTTAGATCTCCAAGGCTTATGGCGGAGTGTAGTGTCACTCCCATCACTTGCTTCTTCCTCATGCAAGAAAACAGTGATGTTGGCTCAGGTACAAGCTCCATGTTGCTGCCATGCCTGTGGTGTTTCTGGGTGACTGACCTTTGCATGTCACCACGCAGACTGTAGGTCTTGTTGTTCCCATGTCTAACACTCCCCAGCACACATTTTGAGGATCCCAGACACCACGCTGGCTGCGTAGGGGTTGCATGTTCTGTTCACAGAGTCTCCCTGCATGTCCAGCCCTCCATGGCTTTTAGTTAGCATTTAGTAACTAATATTTAATGAAGTATAGCCTCCCTTTTCCTTGCCAGTGAGGAGAGATGAAGCTCCATGGACAGTGAGGTCCTACTGGGCTTAGCTTTGGTTCCTGGGGATTTTTCTGGCCCATTGACAGTGCCTTTCATCTGCTCTTCCAAACTCTGCCTGCATGAGAGAGCATCTTCCTAGAGTCAGTTCCCACCTCTCAGGGACAGACAAGTTGGAAATGCCCTTTTGAAGACAGAGGAAACCAGGACTGCTCCAGGGTCCTAAGAGGCAGCTCAAAAGTAAATTAAACCTTTTAATTAGGAGGGACTCTCTGATGATCCTTGCACCATCAGGCCTCAATAAACCTTACAGGGTACTTTTAAACATCACTTGGCTTCAGAGAAGTGTAGGGTACATGGCTGGCACACTGGTGGCCAGGAGCCAGGGAGGGGGCAAGGGCACAGGGCAGCCACCTTTTCAGGACCAGTCAGAGCCAAAGCGGAATAGATCATCTCACTCTGCCCACAAGCTGCAGTGATGAATTATTACAGCTGAGCAGGGTGGGGAAGCAGCAGGTGAGTGGGGGGACAAAGGCAGGTGGTGGGAGAGGGGCTACCAGCATCCTCCCGCCACCACATTGTAGTGTCATGAACAGGAGTGCTCTAGTGCCCAACTGCAGCGAGAGCTGGGAGAAAGACGCGCTGTAAGTCAGGCTATTCAAGCCTTTATGTCTCCTCTCTTCACCTGCAGTGCCCCAGTAAGAGCAGACACTGCCCATAAATTGCAGTTTAAATCCATAATACCCCTTCCCTGAACTTGCATCAAATGGTTACAGGTAAAATAACGGGACAAAAAGAAGGCTGGAGAAGGATTTTTATTACTTTCAAAAGGTCTCTGTTGCAAGACGTGTGCCTTTTATTTCAAAGACAGGGCTGAAGAGTATGAAGAGAACGAGGGAAAATAGAGCTCCCACATTTGAAGTGGGGGAAAACAATACTTTAATTACCACTCCTATTGATAGTGTAATGCTTCTTACTTTTTGTTTCAGGATGTTTTATTCAGTACATCTTCTGTAACCACTTCTCTTTTGACTTTCTGGCAGATTATGCTAAATGTCAAAATGTCTCTTTGGGCTCATAAAATGATGCCATAATAAAGCACCATTTTAACTTAGAATGGGTAAAACAATCTATAAAATAAAATGGAATATTTCAACATTAATTGAAAAAGTTACCTGCTTTTCTAGTTTCAGCAGATTCATGTCAGCATTTGAAAAAAAAAATAAACTAGGTTACAGTTTATTACAACATGTGATGTCCTTTAAGTAATTTTATAGCACTTTGTGGTTCTGTTGCAGTCTTCTAATAAGCATTGTGTCTGAAGGAAATGATAAACAGACTTCCTCCTTCCTCCAAAGTTCTGTTCGTTTTAATCCCTACTCATGGAGCAGAATT
>NW_008629637.1:4423-29301 GCF_000691845.1 Merops nubicus
CAAGTTATTTTACAGTTATTTGGGTCTTTTAATGTCCTTCTGAATTATTTTTTTTTTCCATTTATTAACTTTTGAAAGTTTCAGAGCTTTTTTATTGCCAACTAAATGTGAATAAAACTAAATGTGGCCACCACAGCATGCACACCCATTCCTTTAACTTTAAACACCAGTAAATATATTCTGCTAAAAACTGTACATAATTTTCCATGGGAAGACTTTCTTGTACTAGCTGCCATTTATACAATGAATGTACCCTCGAGGTAAATTTATACTGGCAGTCTTGACACGTGTTTACAAAATGTGCAACATCACACAAGCACATGCACAGAAACAAACACTAGGAGGGTGTTTTAATAAGGCTACAAAATTATTTTAGAAAGTCTCTGCAGAAAGACACCCTGCAAATTTTCCTAAGTGGATTTTTCAGATTATTTTTTAATAAAAAAGGAGAGAAAAATACATTAACCAAATGCTTCTAGCTGAAATTAAAATGTCTGTGATGCATTGCTTGAGTATAATAAATTTACCCCTTCTGTTTTTACTGTGATCTAGTTATAACTGTCTTGGAATGTAAAAGAAGATACATGATTTAAATTAAAGAGGTCAGAATTAAACATTTTGGATAGTTCAATAAAAAGGAAAAGAAAACAGTGATGAAAAACAGTAAAGTAAAGAAGACAGCATCCAAAAAAACAGCAAAGGACTGATGCTTCTACCTTCTTGGTTCAGGCTGGTAATAGCTTCTAAGCCAGAGGAAACCTCATCTGACTGCTTAGATCAGTTTTCTTCCCAGCATAAATCTCATAATTTCTCTTCATGCATTAGGTCTATTGTTATAAAGCATTGTAATTTCCACTGTCATACCACTAAGAGAAAATATTTCTAAAGCTTAGCAGTAAGAACACGTAATGGTTTAGATTCTATTGTCATCTTTCATCCGCTGAAGCATTTAATTCCTTTTGTTATAAAGAAGCTACTGTATTTCTGTTATCGTGTCCAGAGAATTATGGTGGAAATTATAACTTTTCTTAGACAAAGTTGTGTTTGACTATTTCTCTGATGAGGTGAAAGGTCAATTTGCTTATAGTTTCCATGCTTCATTAAAATTCAGCTTCTGTGCTGTGTAATGTGGGTAATATTAATTTTCTAAACATTGATGTACAGCAGCTGCTAACTAATTTCCATAATGGTTGTTCTATTCTAAGGGCATTAAACCTGAAACAAGGTGGATCCAAATGGAAAAAAATGTAGATGATTACTGGCCATCTGCCAAAAAGACGCTTGGGGACATGAAATTTCTGGAACCACTGAAGGTTCATTTTGATCAAATATTCATATTCTAAGCCATGTATCAAAAATTTTACTGTTTAAAGGCAGGGAGGTTGTGGAGGGGAATATTGACACCATCCTTCACATGGGAGTTTGCTTTCAGATTTGTTATAAAGGAGAATATGTTGTTAAAGAAGAATGGCATTAACATTAAGAACATTAAGGTGTGTTCAAAGGAAGGTGAAAAAGTAACGGAGAAACAAATTTCTTCCCTTGGGAAAAGGGAATGTGGGAGCAGAGAGGTCATAGTAATGCACTCAGGTTTGAAGTCATGCATAACCATATGCATGAACATTTGGGAAATGCTTCATGTATTTTAATTTCCACAGATTCATTATACTAATGCCAGCAGACAGGACTACATTTTTTAACTGAGGGAGCCACAGTCCTGTGTTAATAGACTCACATGCCCAGGTGGAGTTCCAGGTTTGGAGCCTTGAACCAGTACATCAGCCGACACCTTGTGATTGCATCCACTCTTTGATATTTTACTACTCTGCTCCCAGAAGGCACCTCCTTCCAGGAGAAAGTTCCTGCTGTTTCCCATTCGGTCCCATTTTGCTTACTGCCAAATAGTTCACCAAGATTAACCTGCTATCAGCAATGATTTTCTTTAGTAGTAGGCTAGAGAGTAGGGTATTTTTCTATTCCTGAGCATTCCACAAACTGTCCCCATTTTCTCCAGTGGATTCGATAAGCAATGTTACACGAACATACATCAGATCATGAGCTATGCAGAGTGGGGCTGTGTGATTCGTCTTCATTACTGCTCCAGTTTGACATCACGTCTTGGTTATGTGGCACCACACATGATGGAGCATTTTCTTCCCGGTAAGCAGAGCCAAAACGTGTTACGCCAGAGAAGTTCTGTGCACAGGCAAAATGGTGATGAGGCCTGTTTTGCCAGTGGAAGATTGATTAGTGCTCCACCTATGCTAGCCCTCCTTTCTTATCATTTCCATTTCCTCAACCTATGTGCTATGAATATAAAAATGTGAAAAAAATAATAAAAAGACAGCTATAGATGAAGGAATTCCTATGGCTGGGAGATCCCTCTGGGCTTACTAATTGCCAGTCTAAGTGCTATTTTCTTCGGTAGGAAGAACTAACCAGGCTTTTTGGGAACTGCACTCACCATTTCTGAATATTTCTGTGGCCTTCTAACTCACTTGTCATGGCCTTTCCCTGCTTGTGTGCAGACCTAATGAGAAGTTTCTCCATTGCCCATTTTTCTCTAACCCAAGTAGAGCTGTGTGTTGCAGTCTGAAATATAGACTTCATACTTTCTGTCCTTAATGGTGTATCAAGCCATGACAATCTAGCTCTTCTGACGCAACACATGCCAACAAAATCCTCATGACAAATACTTTAAAATATATTTTGGGTGTTTTATGCTTTGGTTTTATAACATTAAAATGCCAAGCAGCATGCAATAATGCATCTAGGCCAGCTCTATCTGGTCTAAAAATTAAATCAAGGTGAGAACCAAGTGATATTTCAGTTTCCAGTAGTCTTAGTGACTTAGCGTAATAGCTTTCTAACCCAAAAACTGAGTTTGCACCTTTGTGAGTAATAGTCATTGATGGATGTTTCTTTTGTTAATTTATTTAACTGGCTTTTCATCTGCATTGTACTTGGGCTCCAGCGAAATGAAACAGGAAATGAAGACTATCTTTCCTAATGAGAATCCTCAGTCTTCTGGTTTTTATATTTCTATCATTTAAACACAAGTGTAACACTTTATACTTCGTTTCTGAAATTAGGAGAAATATAACAATTCTCAACCAAAAATGTATCATTTTAGAAATTGTAAACATTGCAGTAAATACAGGCTTTGAACAGGAAGAGGAAAAAAGATTTCTTAGCTTTAAATATAGCACTGTAATGAAAAATTGTCATGTAGAAAATTAATGACTGTGCTTTACCAAGCTGAACTGACTCTCCTCTTCTGCCTTCAGAGTGGCCGTTTGATTTTAACCCTGTTAAGAGCACAAGATAAATAACTAAATCTACCTGTCGGGATAAGCCCCAGGAATGGGCAATGGGCAGGCAGAGCTGTGGACACTGCTCCCACCCCGCTGTGCTGCATCCCCATTGCTTTCTCCAGATGCAGAGAACTTGGGGTCCTCTCCACCCTGGCCCATAATCCACCTCCTCTTCCCAAGAGGCAAGACAGGTCTGGAAATAATATCCCCATTTTATAGGTAGGGAAAACCAAGTTAACAATGTTTATCATAGGAAAATAAGGATGAGCCATGCAGGCAGTATTTCAGCAGAGAATTTATGATCTGGGAATGCCAGCACCCGTTGTGAAAGTTGTGCTTATGATCTACTCAAAACAAAGGTGTTATGAAAGAAGAGGGAGAACATGGTGTTGTGTTGTCCATTAAAAAGTGTTTTTATGGTGCTCTCTGTTCTGTTACACATTTCATTAGGATAATAATGTCTGTAAACTACACCTGGCTTTCCTGAGGGCTGTCCCCTCAGGTTAAACAGGCTGTCTAAAAATATCTCCCTTGTTTTTTAAATGTTCTTCCTTTTTATCTTCCTTTTGATAGCTCTTCATTTGAATTTTTTCTTTTTTTTTTTTTCTAAGATTACATTAGCACGTTTTCCCCCTTAATTCTATAATCTTTTCAACTCTAGGCTCCTTTGTACTCTGTGCTTTTGTGGCCTTTTCTTCTCAAGTCCTTTTCATGTTTCCTCCCTTTTGTTTTTCCCTGGAAGCCTTTATTGCCATTTTATCCTTTATTTTTAGTCTTGAGCTGTACAGTAGGAAGTAATGCTAAGAAAATTGAAAAGGAAAAAGCTGCATAAGCCAATGTAGTAAAGAACAGTCATATACTGAGCCACAGGAGAACTTACAAATGAAGGCACAGTGGTAAAGCCCATATACTTTTGGTCTCTGTGGTGCAATACTCATGAAAAATAAAACAGTGACATTTCTTTTAAAAAAAAACAAAAACAAAAACAAAAAAGGCAAGCCAATAAACAAATAAAAAAACCCTGCACCTGTGTGCGTCTATGACTTTGCTATAAAAAAGGCCTGGAAATGGACCACTTTGCAATGAGAATCTGAGCTAAATCCCCCACGCATTGAGATAAATCTATTTTTAAAGCACAGATGTGAGAGAATTTGCCTGGAGACTGCTACCAAGTGAACAGAACCTGACAGTGACTGATTCTGGCTTGTGCTGGAAGCTGACTTACTGTTTTATGAGTTAGCAACTTATTGTTTAAATGCTTTAATGCTGATTTATGCCAAGATTGCCTGCTTTGTATAAAGAGGTATAAAACCAGCTATCTTTTATATAAATTACATTCCTAATAAAGTCTCTTTTCAACTGAGGAGATAAATGTGGCCAGTTAATACTGGGAATTTGACAGATTGTTGCTACCATTAAACTGAACTGTCTTGGTGCGTATCATATCCCTTCCATTTTACTTCTCTCTACTGCAACTAAAACTGAAGAAAAAGTTTAGAAGGGGGGGCTCCAAGCAGCAGCTCCCAGAGACAAGTTCTGTGTGGTGCTGAGTGTTCATGGAGGGTCCTACCATTACCCACCATGCAAATGTGAAGGGGAGCTGAGGACACCCAGTGACTGCCCAGAGCAGCAGGATTGGGCTCTCACTATCTCTGATCTCCTTACCAGGGCTAACAGAAAGATTTTATTTTCTTGCTTATTGTTCTTGTGACACCCCACCCCCATTCCTTATGAATGGTTGGTGCTGTTTGTTCCCAACAAGCCCAGAGCCATGAGCAGGTCCAGCCTCCACCCCCCTCAGCAAAGGTACTCCTTTACTCTTGTAGTCTTTGAAGGCCTTTGTACCAGAGCTTATTTTTAAGTATTTGATAGCATAAAGTTTTGTTGAGTTATATGTGAAAAAGACCTTATTGTTTCAATATGACTTGGTGCAAAACTATTAGTTGAAATTATGAACAGGGTAAAAAGAACAGAATTGAGTTGTGGAGTAAAGTCAGTTCAAGCACTTTTCATCAGTGTTTCAGACGTAAAGACCAGGCAGGTTCTAGATATATCCAAATCAATAGGCAGGGGACCTGGACTGGAATTCAGTTTCCAGTGTCTAGAAATAGTCACTCACCAGCTGCAGTACCTGCATTTGTAGCAAACAGGACAATGTCGAGGTAGAGCCAGTGTCCCATCCACAGGCTTGAGCTGGAGCTCAGGCTTAGGCTTGCAACCTCTCCACTGCTCACCCCCTTTTGCACCTGGCCACTGTGGGATGTAGGAGGCACAAAAGGTCCAAATAAAAGTCTAAATGTCTGCTGCTATGGATCTATGGGGCTGATATAATTAGCCAACTGCATCCAACTGTTCTAAAAATATGTCCCCCCCAAAAAAAATTCATAAATAACCATCTAAGTTAAATTCTTCAGTAAGAAGCCCTGGCTGAATGATGCTGTCATAAATTTTTACAGAGACATAATCAGGGATGATGAGTTCTTGGGTTGTGATGCTTATTAAAGTGTTTATTGAAACCTTGTGGTACAGTAACAAATGGTATCATAAAACAAATTGGGCTGTTTCCAATCAGCAGAGCAACACAAAACTGGTATATCTGAGGCAGACGCATTTATTTTTTTTTTTTTCAGTTTCATTGCCATGAAAAATTACTGATACCTTTCTAAAATCTTTTCAATCATGATGAATTTAGAATAAATCATTAGCAAGAATGTTTGTTCTCCTATACTATGTATTTCACCATCTATTCTGTAATTCTTTTGGTCTGCTTCAGAGGTGACACATCCCTGAAGTCAATCCCTCTGTTTTTGTTGTGAAAGTCTAAAATTTTCAATATTCATGGCTTATAAACTCAGAGGGGACCACTGTGGATATTTAATATGCCTTACTGTCTTATTAAGACTGTAAAATCCTAAATTATTTTTAACATCATTTATGTGTCTAGAGGGTTAAATTCAACATTTTTGAGGATCACATGTTCAATCATAAAATCTTGGTAGCCCTGTTTTCTGTGAGTGATAGTCCCCTAGCCATGCCCCATTCTTTTTGAGATGCAGGTCTACTTTAGCACATCTAGCTCTGAAGACGTTACCAATGTCCTCTGTGTTGGGTTGTC
The DNA here is from genome assembly GCF_000691845.1 of Merops nubicus. Lineage (NCBI taxonomy): Eukaryota > Metazoa > Chordata > Aves > Coraciiformes > Meropidae > Merops > Merops nubicus. Next base: position 10,853 of record NW_008629637.1, read on the forward strand.
ATATTTCTTCTCTCTGCTTTCCTGTTTCCCTTCTTACAAGCCTCTGTTCATTCTGTCTGCTGAGACTGTAAATTCTTTGTTATAGGGGCTTTCATGACCAAAATTTTTGTCATCTTTGCATGGCTGCCCTCACAGTGCTGTGGGGCTGGTTTACAGCTGATGGTAGGGAAAAAAGGAGTACTTTGCTCAGAGGTCAGGAATGTTTACGTCAAGTGCACAGGTAGGAGCATGCAAACCTGGAATGCAAAGGGACATCCAGGTGCACCACTGGGATTGTGGGGAAAGACGTGTTGGTTGGGGAAAAGAGGTATCAAGGACCGCAAATGGGAAATGCCTGGGGGGAAGGAATAGAAGGAAGAGGGCTGAGTGGTGCAGAAGGCTGGAAAGTTGTAATGGTTTGGGGAGGTTTGTGGAGACTATAAAAGACTTTCGGCGGTGCTGGGTGACAATATTGGTGTGCTCCCTCCTTCTCTCTTCTCCCTATGAATCTGTGCTCTCACACAAATGGTGTCGGGAATGGGAGAAGGTAAAGGCATGAAGGTCAGCAATGCAATGAGCCTGTCCTGCTCTTTCAACCCTGGAGACATCCTGCCCCCAGCACCACACCCTGGCCCCAACCACAGGGCAGTGGCACATCCAGCTACACTGTGAGAGAATAGCTCTGAGAATAGCTTGGGTGGCTCAGACAGACTGTCCTCATCCCTTCCAGGAGAAAGGGCAGGCAAAAGCAAGCAAAAGAAACAAAGCTGCAGCACACAGGGACAATCATAATTTTGCAGCCACCACTAGATGCCAAAGGCAGCTACCTGCTCCTCCTGTGCCTGAACTTTGCCCCAGCTGATCTCAAGGTGAAATGATGACTCAAAATCATAAACTGTGTATGCATATCTACTCGTAATAAGGGTTATCTTAACTTTGGAGATTGGTGAGTGAGCTGAGGAAACTCACTTTAAATAGCGTGAGATATGGAAGCACATTTTATCTATCAGCACTTAATTTAAACCTACTTATATCTATTTCTGAATAGCTATAGATGCAGAATTGAGGCTTAGAATGAGTGGTTGTTTAGAGTTTATTTGTCCTAAAACATCTTATCTTACCCACAAACAAATGCAAATCTGTGGAAAGAAGGTTCATGCTCACCCCAGCATGAACGAATGTTGAAGCTGCTGTCACATGCACTGTCACATCTTCAGCCACGGTCTTGCATGGGTAGAGAGTGCTCATTTTTCAGCCACAACTTTTACAATTTCCTGCCTAACACAAGCTGTGAAAGGGAATATCTTCCTTTAACTTGCAGATTTTCTGTTTATATAGGTAAAATTTATCTTAGAGTCCAGGGGGTCCAACCCCGTCAGAATTTTATAGCTCTTGCTAAGATTTTTTGTTACTGTTCCGTCTTGACAGCGATATGAATAATGCAACAGAGGTAACTATAAGCTTCATTTAAACTTATTGCAACATGTAACAGTTTACAGCATATAATAACATAACAAAACTTCCACAGTTTTTATTTTTAAGAGGCTGGAAGGTATCACCGAGTTCTTATGAATATGTGCACTGGCACAGTAATCTTCAGTGGGGATTTTGCTGGTTAATCCTTGCAGAGACCGACATGTGGTGACAGGCTGATCATGAAAAGGAGCACACTGTGGAAAGTTAAGATGCTAAAGGACTTCCCCTTCCCCGCCCCATATAACAATTTAATATTCTCATCTTGGTAGTATTAACTTGATGATGAATAACCTGTAGAGCTTTTTTTGTGTTCTGTGACAGAGCTGCCTTGAACCACATGTTCAATGTGCACACATGCAACCACATAAAAAATTTTCAGTTGCGATATGTACCAGCTAAACGTTGTCATTGTCCATGAGTCAGTTCTACTCGTGAAGCGGAGAAGACTTACAAAAAGCAGGCTGAAACTCTGCTAGAAGGCGGGACCTTGTAACTGAGCAGAGGTCAATGCCAGGCACCTCTCCATGGAGAGAGACGTTTGATTTTTCTTAATGTGGACAACATGGTAGTCTATCAGGAGGCTCAGGATTGGCATAGAGATACCATATGAATGTGTCATTAAAAGCCAAACTTTTGATAATGCTTGTTCTTAACATTGCAGATAGAAAGACCTGGGAAATCCTAGCAATATTTGCATGTCAGTCTCTAAATATTTCCTCACCACCACAAGACAGTTGTACCCATAATTTGCTGCCCTCTCCAACAAAAGACAAAACTGGCTTTTTTTCACAAAACAGCATCAGGGGATGGGAGGTAGGGACACAAGTGACAAAAATAGAGAAAGGACAAAGTTGTATGCTGATTCCATACGCAGGAGGCAAGGTGAGATCTTGCAGAGGCAATGGAGAGCTGGAGGATGTGGCAAGGGGCTCCCCAGCAGAAATGGTGTGGGGAGAGGCATGGGTGAGCCATACAGGCCTAAACAGCTACATCTGAGACAGTCCAGAGAGGAAGGAGTGTAATCAGTGTTAATTAATTACTCTGTGCTTATTTTTACTCTGTTATTCAGTGCCCCAGGTGCTTTACTGGTGGAGAGGGAGGGCACAGTAATAAATTGGTATTGCTGCTTATTATTGTGTACTAATTTGTAGCAGCAGTCTGTGGGCTTTTTTTTTAAGGCAAGTCAATAAAGGTAATATTCCTCAAAGGTGATTTCCAGATAAGAAGGCAGTTTATCAGTACTCCCAAATTTCAGCCAGCTGTCATTAAGTGTGTCTCCTCTACTTGTGAAGGGCTTTGTAGCTGGGTCAGGGCTGCTGGAGCTGGCTGCAAGGTTGCTAAGGGGACCGCTCTGTCCTGAGATTCCTCTTACGCATCAAACTTTCATCTTGCAAAATTTCTGTAGGCAAATCACTGTGAGATGAATGCTAATTTACTGCACAACTGGGACAAGCGGGCTGAGGTTGCTAGAAGGACTGAGTCACATTTGTTTGATTTCATTTTCATATTAGGTGTGTGCACAGATGCATATCTAAGGACATAAATATATGGTGTTGCACATGCATTTGTGCTTCTGATATACCGTACTACAGGGATTGTCATTAACCTTTGGGGGAGGGACACCTAGGGTTTATTGGAAGTTGCTGCACAAAATAAAATCTGTATAAAGGTTACAAGAACAGCATTAATTTTGACGGACTTGGATCAGACTAAAGTGCAGATAGTCTCACCGTCTACAGACTGCATTTCTGTCTCTAAAACAGGAGGCAATAGTTATTTGGACAACTGATACAGATCGTTAAACTGCACAGTCTTGGAGCTGAAAAATTTTGGCCAAGAATTTGAAACAAGGTCACTGTTAAGAAAAAGGCAATAAGCCCTTTAATGTGTTCAGAGAGTAGATCACAGGTTTTTTTCAGGTCTCACCTTATCAGAGAGGTCCATAGATAGTCTAGCGCACTGCACACCATTTATCTGTCTCAAAAAGTGGAAGGGTTGAGTCAACCCTGCTGGGATTTAAACCTTTGTTTCCAGGGTGTCTGGATATTTCAAAGCTGATACTTAGACTACTAAGCCAACCCCTCTGGCTTAGTTCATTATACAGTGGAGCAGCTCATAGTGAACTCTGACCTACAGAGAAACTGTTGAAAGTAAAAATCTGGAATAGTTCCAGTGATGGTGCTGGCTTCCAGCAAGAGTATAATTGGTTTATAAACAACTACAGAAGTTACACAATTTATTGTACTTTTACTATTTCTTGCCGCAATCTTTCTTTAGTGTAATATTTGCATTTTACACAAGGCTTCATCTTATATTATTCTTGCATTAAAATTACATATCTATGACATGAGATACAATCCACTAAGAGAGAACTGTGACTCCGTTTTGGCCTCAGAAGTTCCTTGTATTTTCAGCAACCACCTAATGGTCTGGTTTAGGATCAGTAAAAAAACAAATGCTTGAAAAGATTCCTTGTCTGCCAATATCCCTAGCCTGAAAGAACATAGGCTTGACAGACCATCTGACTATTATAAATTGCACAGCTCTGCAATTTTCAGGAAAGTTGGCTACAACATTGTCTTGTCTGTGTTTGTACTGATGAGTGTGAGATTGATACAGTTCATAAAGACAAACAGATAACTTTCAATGGCTGACTTACATTTGTCTTCAGCAGACCATAAGAAGTAAGTTTTGGCCTATATCAGGACTAAGACCTGCATCATTCCAAATTAAGATAAATTAAACTGTAGTCATATCATCTGGCTGCGCTAGAAAATTCAGTTTACAGGCAGAGTCTGGGCATGCACCTCCATATGTGAAACTGAGTGGTAGTGGAAGAGAGGATTATGCATTTTTCTTTGAAAATATGGTTCTTTGAAATGATGTAATTCAGAAAAGTGGCATTGGTGTTGTAGCATGATAATCAATGGATATAAATGAGGCAAGGTTTGTATGGGGAGAGAGTACCTTTTATTAGACCCAGCAGATTGCTGGAAAAAAAAAAAACTACAGCCTTTCAGTTACAAGAGCCATTTTTCAAGGTTGAAATAAAAGCAGCATCTTCAGTATTAAAGGCAACTGAACAGCTGGTCTTACTTTAACTTGATTACATTAAATAGTTAGATTATGTGCCCAAGAAAGTGGTTGGTACCTGTGGAGCATAAGAGTGATGTGAGCAAGGAAAAAGTTGATAAGGTCATTAGCTCCTACTGGGCAAAAAGAGAAATACACAGGTAATTCATTGTCTGTGAAAGATAGAGGGGCTTGAGGAGAGAATTACAATGTGCCATAAAGCCAGTCTCTCTATTTAGCCTGTAATTTTTAGTGTCCAGCAGGCATATGAATTTTATTTCCCACTCTTCTCTTCTGAAGGTGCTTTGTATATCTCCCTGGAGGCTTAGGCCTGAGCAGTTGCAGATGGAGTGGCTATTTTGTGAAAAAAAGTTCTTCCAGTACCTAGGAGCTTCTGTCCTTTCCTGATAACCTCTGAGTTTTTCCAGTGCGTGGTTCTTTTTACTTGTACCACCGTGGAAACTGTGTGGATATCTGTCTCACTGGCCAGTGCAGTGGTTTCTGGGATGGGTTTCTGGAAGAGCCAGAGGTTTCGATGATTCTGTAGCGGTACAATTACAGTGGTGGGCATGAGGACACCTTGGCAAGTCTTACATGTGGCTCAGATGCAGTACAGTTCACAGAGTCACTGGAATTTCATTGGAAGAGTGCTCGCAGTTCAGAGTCTCCTGCTTAAGCAGATCTATTGCAAATACTAAATCAGACTTTGTGGCTCTGTCTAGCCATTTAAGTATTGAAAACTTGTAACAACAGAGATCCACCACCTCTCTGCAAGCCCGTTCCACTATTGCCCTATGCTGCCAATGAACAAGTCATTCCTGATGTCCACTCTGAACCTTCCAAGCTGTGATTTGCAGCCATTGCATGCTTTTATACCATCTGCTGTCTATTGGGAGATTGTGGCTCTGTTGGTTTTGTAGCTCCCCTTCAAGCTGTTGTGGGGTGCTTTTAGATTCTCCCCTCATGGATCTGCTTGAGCAGACTAAACAAATCCAGCTCCTTTGATCTGTCTTCATTGGGCATACACTCCCAAGCTCGAGACTGTCATGGTACCCTCCAGCAAACCTTCCACAGCTTTCTGAGGGTGCATTCTGTGTCATCATCCATGTTGCTAATGAAGGCATTGGGCAGTATCAAACTCATTATCAAATAGTTGGCCACTCTGTTGGTTGCTGGCTGATGCTTTGATCTTGAGCCATTGATTATTATATTTTCAGCCTGGTGGCCCAGCCAATTTTCAGTTCATCTGAGAGACCATTTATCCAGCCTATACTTCTTCAGTTTCCAGCCAGTAATGATACAAGCTCATATTCACCACCCTCCCTGTATCCATGTCATCACCATAGAAAGGAATCAAGTTGACTCAACACAAAATTTAAAAGTTGGAGGGTTTCAGTTGGAAGTGAACTTGAAATCACACTGTCTAGACCCCTGATCAAAGCACAGCTAACTTCAAAATTGAAATCAGATTGGTCAGGGGCTTGTCCTACTGAGCTTTGAATATTTCTGATTATTCCAGTGACATAAATTTCCTTTTTATAGCATGTACTTCTGACGGGCACTTTCAAGAAGTGTCTGTCTCTGCCTTCTCTATATTTTCCCACTAGATGGTAGGAAATCAACAATCAGACCTCCCTGTAGCATTCTCTTCTCCAGGCTGAACAAGCTGTGCTCCTCCAAGTCATCTTGGTGACCCTCCCCAAGACTCACTCTGATTTGCCAGTATTTTCTTGATACTGAGGAGGAAGGGGGAAAATGAAGTGATCAAACTGGTGTTCCAGATGTGGTCTCACAAGTGTCAAAAAGAGGGGAAATAATCACCAGCCCACCTGAACCTGCTGGCCATGATCTTTTAATGCAGTCTAGTAATCCAGATTAATCTCCAAAACTATCTTGTTAGTTTTTACATTCCTCTCCAGTTTTAGCTCCAGCTCGGCTTTAGTCTTTCTGGTTTTGTCCCAGTAAATCTAAGCAGTACTTTCACACTTCTCCTTTCTTGTTTGCCCTTGTTTCCACTTCTTATGTGCTTCGCATTTTACTTCATTAAGAAGCTCCTTGTTTAACCTGCCAGAATTCCCAGTCTTCCTGAACAATGGCCTGAAAAAGTGGTGCATGTTGATCTCCAAGAAACTTGCTTTGGGTAATGAATTTAGCGAGACTGGAAGGAGTGTGTGAGGTAGAAGGGAATGTGCTGGCAATTCATTTTCCAAGGAACTGAAAAATAAACTCCAAGGTTGAAATAAATTCCAACTTTCTTCAATTACAGATGATAATTCAGTATTATTTTCAAGGCTGAGTTGTTACCCAGGCAGCGTCATACAACTGATGCGACTTTTTATACAAAGAGACTTTATATATGGTAGTGTGGTGGTTTGGTTAAAGGTTTGGTCTATTTTCACAGAATTACCTCACAGGTGGTGATTTTTTAGTAGCTTGGGGGGGGGATTTGTGTAGAGGTTGTAAGACTTCCTCAAAGCTAATACACCAGTGTTTCAGGATACAAGTGTACACCCCAACTTTTTTGTTTTAAGTCATCAATTGGTGATTAAATGACTGCATAGGTAAGTGCACTGGTCTTTATTCTGGATGTAGTCTACCTCTTCTTCATGTTGCTACTTGTGACTAGGAAATTAGTACAGAAAGTGGATAAAGAAGCTGTGATGGAAAACAATAAGGATTCTAGTTTTTCAGTCCAGATGATAAAGCTTTTTTAGGTTTGTCGGTAGTTACTTAGAATCTCTTTTTTATGGCAACTCCTATAGTATACGTGGGAGCACACTGTTCTTCCAGCTGTGAAAATGTCTGAAGAAAGTGTTTGTTATTGAAGGCAAAGTTTGAGGGGCTAAGAGTAAGATGCATGAACCGGTCTTGCGATCTTGGTGTTGAGGTGCTTTTTCTATCCTACAGATGCTTCTCTGTTCTAGTCCAGGATTCTTCATTGCTCTGAAAGTACCTACTACCTTTTTTCACTGCTAAAAAGAAACATGAAATTTAGGACAATTGTTCTCTACTTGCTTTCAGCTTTGAACAGCACCACTTCTCTTTCGAACCTAATAAAACATATGATTTTCTCTTCAAGCTGTAACACTTAATCTAGAAAAATATATTGCTCCTTTCTACAGCTCTCTTCGTTCTCTAATTCAAAGAACACAGTGGAAGAGATTTGAATAGCTATCCCAATCTGCTCTTTCATTTGTGTCTCCTCTCATTTAGCCATTTGCAGGGAAAGAATCACAGAAGCACAGCATAATTTAGGTTGGGGAATTTCTTGAGGTCATCTATTCCAGTCAGTTACTCAAAGCAGATCTAACTCACGTTAGGTAAAGGCCTTGTCTGGTTGTTTTAAATGTCTCAAATTTTCTCCATATTCCACAGCTTTGTGTCCCGTTTTATTACTCTCACTTTTTTTCCCCAATATCCAGTCAGAAGTTGCATTATTGCAATTCGTTGTCTATTTCCTCTTGCCTGTCACTGAGTGCCTCTGAGAAACCTGAGGTCTATCTACTCTACACACTTCCCCTAGATAGATGAAGGCTGCACTAAGATCACCAGGTCACATTCTTGGCTTCAGACTTGACAAATGCTTTTCTCTTAGTCTCTCATATGTCACGTGCTTCAGTACCAAATCCTGTTGTCAGTCCTCCTTTGTCAGTATCTTTCTTGTACTGGAGACTCCAAAACTATACCCAGTACTGCAGATACGTTTTCACTGGTACTACGCATAAGGAGACAGTAGTTTCCTCTTCCAGCCTTGCTAACTATGCAGTTGCTAGTACAGCCTGGATGGGATTGGTCTTTGAGGGCTCACTGCTGACATATTTGACTTGTTCACCAAATCCCACAGGTCCTTTCCTGCAAAGCTGCTTTCTGTCCATTTGGTCCTTAGAGTGTACTGGACTTGTGCAAGAGATTATTCACTCCCATCTGCAGGACTTAGCACTCATCTATTTTGAATTTCATTAGGTTCCCCTCAGCCCATTTCTCCAGCCAGTTCAGGTCTCCTGAGTTTCAGCTCTGCTCCCCAGCAAATCAACCACCCTCCTACTCCCCATTTAGAGTGATCTGTAGACTTACTGAGGGTGCACTCCATCCTAGTGACCAGATTGTTAATGAAGACACTAAGCAACCTTGGCATTGGTATCAACCTCTGTGGGACTCCACCAGAAAGAGATCACCATTTGGATTTTGTACTGTTGATCACAACTAAGCCCAGCAGTCCAGTTAAATTTTTGTTCACCGTATCATGCACTTATTCTGCCTGTGTTTCACCAGGTTGGTTGTAAGATACCATGGGAACAATGTGAAAAACCTCCACTTCTTTCAGCCCATCCAGAGATCTGTTCATGTCTTCATAGGACAGAATTAGGCTGGTTAGGCACAGCTTTTTGTTGGTTAACCCATGCTGTTCTCAGTCACCTTCTCATCTTGCCTGTGCTCAGAAATGACACAATCCTTCTAGTAGAATTTGCTTCATAATCTTCTCAGGGACTGAGGTGAGGCTGCATGGCACCTAGTGACATAAGTCTTCTTTGCTTTTTTGAAGACAGGTGTGACATTGGGTTTTTTCTAGCTGTTAAGAACCCACTACGATCCAAGTATTTTAGGGTTATGAAGGCCTTGCAATGGCACCAGATAGACCTTTTGGCACCTTTGCATGCATCCCATCTGGCCACATGGAGTCGTGCTCCAGCTGGCTGAAGTGGTCCTTGACTCAATCTTCTTCTACTGTGAGTAGTCATTTTTTCACAGACTCAGCTAGTAAGCTCAGGAACTTAGAAGAGCAAATCTTACTCATAATAAATAAATAAACTTTAAAAATGAGAGAGAGAGAGAGACAAGAAAAGGAATTTAACATCTCAGTCTTTACCATGTCCTCTGCCACTAGTTTTCCTGTCTCACTGAGCTCACATGTGGCCCACATGTTCCCTTGCCTTTTTTTTTTTTCTTTTATTTTTGCTACCAATGTACATCTTGCTGCCCTTCACATTCCCGAATAGTTTCAGCTCCAGTTGAACTTCTTAATCCCATCCCTGCAGGTTCAGGCAACATCTCCATATTACTCCTGGGTAGCTGTTCCCACTTCTTCCTTCCATGCCCTTATCTACTGCACTTGAGCTAAATCAAGAGGCTCCTGTTCATCCACCTTAGCTGCCTCTTTCATTTACTTCACATCCTCCACATCAGAGTGGTGTTTCCTGTGCTCTGAGGAGGTTTTCCTTGGAGATCAACTAGCTGTTCCGGGCTCTTTTGCCCGCCAGTATAAATAAATAGTGGGACCAACTACTAGATTTATAAAAGCAAGTTAAATTATTTTATTTAGTTACAGTTGACGAACAAACAAATGTAAGGAAGAAATCAGCTCAGTAGGTCTGGAATCAAGAGATAAAATGTCAGAGGGGACTTTTTTCAGAAGAAATCTTTCTCTTGGCCTCTAAGTCTGAGAAACCCAGGCATCAAGCAAGAAAAAAATTATATTACTTTTATTTTCCTTCTAAATTTACTTTGATCAAAACACTATTAATTATCTCTACTAATCTGAACTGATCATCAACCAAGAAGCCAAAAGTGATTCTCACCATAAGAATATTTTCTAGTTAAACCATCCTACATTGAAAAATATCTTCTATAAAACTTTAAAAAATTAATGTGAAAGAGACATCTATGCTAAGGTCTCTTACCTAGGCAAGTTGGTTCTTAAAAGTCTGCTGAGAACCATTCTGTTTGCCCTTGCAGTTTTCTTTCCCTTATGTTAACACAAGTTTCACATTCTAAGTCTCAGTGGCTTGTGAAGATGTTTAAAATATATTCTAGCTTCACACCCAAAATAATATTCATGCCACTATGTGTAAGACTTGATTTTTCACAGCAAAGCTCCTACAAATTAAGTAGTAGGAGTGGGGAGGAAAAAAAAAAAAAAAAAAAACAACACACAAAAAAAACCCCTTCTGAGCATACGTGTATCTTCAACTAAATATAAGCAGAATAGAGTCAAGTCCCAATTCTTCTGTCATGCCACCCCATACCCTTTGTTCAGGACCAGGTTGAAGAATGGTGAAAATAGTCCCCGAGACAATTCACAGGATGACTGTAGTTGTATCATCACATGCACATATGATAGGTTGTTTTGTCTTAAAGTGGGAAAGGTTCTCTGTTATAAAACAAAGTACTTTTATTTACATTCTTTAGCAATCTGTTAGCTCTAACTGTGGCACTGGGATTTGGGGGGAGAGGGAGAATAAATGTTTTTAGGGTCTTTTTAAGTTAATATTTCAGCATCTCTTCTGTTTTAAAGTAAACCCTATAAAGGAATTTCAGCTCAGGCTAGGAAAAAACAAAAATAGCTGAGAGGAGGAATCTGTGACATGGGTTTGAGGACTATTGTAGCCCATGTTAGCATATAGAGATTCCTGATGTAGCAAGAGCTTGGATTTCATTTCAGTCTATATTATCAAGGTGTCCACCCCACTGCTTTTCTGTCCTTTTGACTTGGTGATGTCCTTTCCTTACTGACCCCCTCCTCCAGTTTGAGGTCTGCACGAATCTGCCCAGTCCTATCATAAGGGTGCCACAGGTAAAAACTCAAGTCATCTCACTCCATGGTAAGCCACAATGTTGCTTCCCCCTCATTGCATCTATGTTGCCGAGGAACAGAGTAGAAATGTTTCATGGAGTATTCCAAGGTCAAGCAAGCAGTGGTCTGCTGGCAAGAAATTCAAGTTCAGATTTCAATGACTATTTCCTGTTTAGGTTGGCTGCCAAAACTAAAACAAAGCCAAAAACTTTGGAAAATGCAGGCCAGATGACGTACAAGTTTGCAGACCTCTGCTATGATCTTGGTTATAGCTGATGCCAAACTGTTGTGCCTTAACTGTATAATGTGGCTACCTGGCAGAGAACATATATACTCTGTTCCAGACCTCGATGGGAACCAGAAATGAAAGCAATGTAGCTCCTGAATGAGAAGCCATCTGGCCTCATTTTGCATTCTGCAATTAGCACTTCAGTGTCCATCATCCCAAGTCTGGAGGATGACTTGTTCCTGTTACAAGGGTCTTCAAGCAGCTAGCTGCAAGATATAGCTGGCAGCAGTTGAAAAACTCCCTGAAAGGAACTAATTGCTTGGTTCTGGCAATGGCATATTCACTCCCTTGCTGTGAGCTCAATGGATTGTCCTACTTCCCATATCATTCATTCAACTTTGGTCTTGCAAGCTTCAGCGTGCTCATCTGCACTGATGCAGGAAAGTCAGTATGGACACTGGCAACCTAACCTCATTCAGCACCACAGACATTCATTCAAGGCTGCATGAAGGTGTTACAGTTGAGCATGTTGCAGATGACTTACAGACAGGATAAAGAAGGTCCTTGCTAGCAGTGGTGTAAGTGCTTCTGGGATACGTATCAGACTTGTTGGCAGGCCAGAAAGCTTGAAGCATGAATACAAATGAGATGTCCTTGAAGGCACTGCAGGGCCTGCAGGAAGCACATGAATAATCATCTCCAGGGTGTTGTGCTGGCCATCAAAAGCATTCTCACAGGTGCCTTGATACCCACACACAAAACTGCCTGCTTGAAAGCATCACCACAAACTCGCATGCTAAAAATCTGCCAGTGCCTCCATTTTGTCAGATTTATCTGAGTGCATAAGCAAAGGCTTCAAAATGTACTAAAAAAAAAATGTCATGTGTCAAGTGAAATAAACCTTTGCTGCAGGCCCATTGCACTTCTGAAATACCTCAAGTTAGCTGTGGTCTAAGCACTCTGTTTCACTTGGACTGTGGTAAGTTCAGATAAATTTACAGCTGTGTCCACCTTTCACATAGTGGTTGGTGCTGGGCAACTCCCCATTTGAAGCCTGGGAGAGTGCCCAGGCTGTGCACTGCTCACCTGGAGCATTAGAGACATTAGGAGCCACCTCCATTCACATTCAGCCAAAAAGCTCTCTCTGATAGCTTCTCTCAGGGCTGTACACTCAAGACATATTCAGTTTATCTGGTGTTCCTTCACTCTCCTCCATCACTCTCCAGCCATCACTGCTTCTCTCTTCCTCCTCTGCTCATGCAGAGACTGCCGCAGCACAGGAAGGCTGCAAATCCCTCTCGGGTACACACAAGGCACGTGCTTCTGTTTTGGCTGACGCCACTTGTTAGTGTTGGCACCAGAGGCTGATGGTAATTCCAGGCCCTGGTTCTGCAGGACATCTTAGGTATTCCTCACAACTATCCTCACTGAAGACTAAGGGTTACAACCATATGGTAATACTAAGCAGTAAGAGTTCTGTTTCATCTAATTTCTGTTTTAAATAAATAATAAAGTGGAAAACATGTCCCTGCAGTGTAAGATAGTGCAGTTAAATTCTCCAGAAGGCAGAACTTAACTTTCCAGATTGACTGAGCCCTGCTACAGACCTACTATTCCATGCTTTTTCTAGTACTCAGTAAATATATCGATTGTAACAACTACAGTACTTCTCTATTAAAATTTTAAAGAAATGTTTATGCCTTTGTGCACAGTTCTCCATATTATTGCTTATCTACCTATCACTGTGGTACAGAACATATCAAAGTGGTACAATAAACAAAAAATTGTAAAAAATGACCAGTCCTACTGTCACATCATTTAATCCTAAATTCTGACTACAAGCATGTTCCACTGTAAAAGTTTATCATATATTCAATCCATAGTGAGACTCCTGTGCCTTTCTGCTTAAAATGAAGTAAAGACTGTTCATTTCCATGTACAAATTAAACACACAAAGTAAATCAGAAGTAGGATAATGCTCTCTATTAAAGACCTTGTAGATATAGAAGAGTCAATAACCTATTGAATAACCTGGCAAAATTTGTGTGTTTAACTTCAAAAAAAAAAAGGCAAAAAATAATTTCAATAGCTCTCAGTTAGAAGAATAGTAGAATTTGTCATTTATGGTTTTCTAATTACTGACTCTTCCCTTTATCTTTTTACTATTTTTTATAGTTTTGACTATTCTATGTCTTTCATTGTTTGGCGTGAATGACACTGCAGATTGATGAAACAATATCTTCTGGAAAATCCTTTTAATTGTTCACAGATAAGTAAAAGATCTCAAACTCTGGCATATGTTTACATTGTTTTTCACTAATCTGGTTTCTTTTAAACAGGAATTTTAAAACCCACATCAGAATACATTAACAAAGGAAACCCAAAACTGCTTCTTAAGCTTGTATGTCATTCTGGGCAAGAGATAATTGCTTTCTACATATATTTTAAGGATCACTGCAAAGTGACAGTAATTGGAAGTTCAGAAGAACTATCTTAAAAACACAGGCCAAGAAAAAACAACAAGACACCAATGGCACTCGTAGGGACTGAGTGGTAGTGTCCTCCAGACCAAATTGTTTCAGATGTTCTCAAAGAAGAAATCTGGGGGAAAGCATTGAATTGAAAAAGTGATTTACAGCTTCATCCTCATAAAATGACTTATCGTTCTTTCAAGCTAAAAATCTAGGGCAGGCACAATGGACCACTGAGCTAAAAAAGCAGTACAAATGAATTTCCATAATCACATCCAGAAAAATACTGCAGCTGGGAATATCTAACTTAGTCTTGCAAAGTGTTAGATGACCTTTGGTATAGGTATCATGCATCTGCTGAATGAAATGGGACTTCAAATATATCATTTTAACATAGAGAGACAACAGGCAGGACTTGGAGATAAGAGAAAAAGGGAATTAAATTTTGTGTTCTTTCACATTCATTTCATTTGCACTTTCTTTGTCATTCTTATCCTCCTCAATGACTTGGGTACTAAAAGCCAGCGTAGTAATTAAGACTATTTTGGTGCAGTTTTTCTTCCCCTTTATAATCTATATGTCTCACAGACAATGCCTGAAACCCAAGACTTTCTTTTCAAAATCATAGTTTATAAAAAAAAAAAAAAAAAAAAAAAAACACACAAAACACCACACCACCACACACACACAAACAATTACTTCAGTATTGCTTTATCATATGTGTCAATAAGGTTTAATCTACTGGCATTCATTGAAGAATCTAGACTTGGAGAAAGAAATTATAAGACTCTCTGAGGTAAAACAAAAATCAAACAGTAATGATAACAGCAAAAGAGCATCAAAACCACCCTTAATCAGATATTTCCCAATGGACCTTCTGCTCCTCAAGCTTCACCAGATACTACTTCTTTTAGTCATTCCTGCAGCCCATACCAGTTAATGGTTTCAATTCTTTTGTATAACACAGCTATTCGTGTTACTTCAGATCCTGCTGATTTCTTATTAGTGCACCTGCAGATCTTTAAATCTGTCATCACAGAGGTCCAATGAGCAACTCGTTGCTTTGCAGATTTGAAAAAAGATTTTTATTCTAGGTGCCTAAAATGCAGATGGTTATCTAGTGAGATTTTTCAAATGCCTATCACCACCTAGCTCCCAGAGCTTTTATAATTTCTTCTGCATTTTCAGAAGATGCTTTTATCTCTTTGGCAGACTTTCAAGGTCAAGCTGATACATAAAAATACAGGGGAAATAAAAATCCAATTCTCCAAAGCTGATGATATTTGAATTTTGGAGCTTCTCTTTAGGCACTGCTAAAAGTGGAAATGCCCTACTTCTATTAAGCCACATTGTTTATCTAATAAGTAATCAATCTGCAGCTTCTGGTTTTAGAAGAAATTCCAGTTTTCCTAGTTTCTCATAATATCTGACTTCCTACAGAGCCGCTGTATTGTTCATCCAAACTCAAAAGCCACATAAAGCAGCAAAAGGAAACATAAGTACATGAGTAATAAGAACTGTGCTTATTAAATCACTAGAAATCATTCATCTGCTGATGACAAATGACATATCTTGGAGGGTTACACACTGGCATACATAGTGAGAAACCAGGATAATGCCCTACATTCTGTAAATATGTATATGTGTAACCAGAACTTCTTAGAACAATAGAAATAAATCCACGAATAAAATTGTGCAGATTGGGATCATACAAAATGCACAGGTTCATGTAAAAACTTAGAAAGAGACATAACTAGCTTGTACTGCAGTCTCTTGGCTACTGAAGTAGACGATCAAAACATTCAACTTTGATAAGAAGAAAGATCCCACTATTGGCACTTTGGGGAAGGACTGCAGCAAACCTACTTCTCCCTATGGACAGAGGCAATCCTGTGCGTATGGCTCCTTCCCTGGCCCTCCACCAGCATGCCACCAGGCCAGAGCTTACCCAGAAACCTCTCCTTTCCAATGCGTTTGGATCAGCAGTAGTTAAGGAGAAAGGTTTTCCTTAGACCTACCATGGGAGTTTCCTTTTCAATTGGCAATTTCATTTTCCGGAAATTTTTGACAAGTTAAAAGATCAGTATTGGTCTATTGTCTGCTCAAAGAATGCGGAGGAAGTAAGCAAAACAATTAAGACAGGGTAGAAATTTTTTTTGTGTTAGGTACATTACTTCCAGGCTTCCAGGAGCATGATTTTGGTTTAAAAAAGATATTGCAAAATAAATACATAGGATCTCATCCCTAGTATTTCTTTTGCCTCTTGGTTTGACTGCTTCTTGCATTGTCCTTCAGTTTCCTTGCACTATTACATGATGGAGTGCAGCAAATTACATCCACCAACAGTCAACTCCAGATGCTAACAGCTACTAATTAGCAAGGGAAAAAGGGAGAACACTGTTTTGCTACCTATTGCCATAGCATTTAATAGACTCTGCTCCCTCAAACCCCACAGTTTTCCATCCCTCCTGCTCCCCAGGTGCCATTAGTAGAAAATAACGGTTCCCAAGGTGAGGTCTGCAAATCACAGATGGGCTGCAAAGCCACACTCTGAAAGGTTTCCTAATTGGTAGCACACACATTTTCCCAGCTGCCATAGAGTATTAATGCTCCTTCTCTGGCTGGGTGAAAGCAAGTATATTCTCCAGCATGTGGAAGGCCCAAATTAGGTCTAGCTGCTACTTACTGGGCTGAGGAACCCATTGTAGATGAGCTCAATAGATGAATTTCTCATTGAGCAGTAGTATGTTGCTTCAATAAAAACTTGTATCTAGTGACAGTACTTCAAAACTTTCCCAGTTCCTGTTACAAGCCTTCAAAAGTATCAAACCAGGACAAAATATTCACATTATCACATATTTTTAAAACACACACATTGCATTTCTGAAGCATACAACTACTGTTTGCTTATGTGGGTCTTGACTTTGTGTCTGTGTTGAACATCCTTTTGTACCCAGGGAAAGTGATATTTGAAAGAAGCGTATTGCTGGAAGTCAAGGTAAACCTGCCAGATGTTAAGATTTCAAGACAGAGAGGAAAGAGGTAGCTATTACTGCCGTGCCCAGCGACACTGAAGTTTTTCTTGTACAGAACTGGTTTACATGGAAAAGATTTATTCAGTTATGCGTTAGGAAATTCAAATGCTGGCCTGTTGTCTGCATGCATTCACTGACACTAGACCCTGCTACTGTTTTCTATGCAGAAGACTATGCATACCCGTTTCAAAATGCTTGTCTTCAGTGCATTTGCACAGTAGCAAAAAATTTGTGAGAAGTACTAGTCACAAAGAAATACTAAAAAAGACCAGGAAATCCTTAATTTTTATCACAAGTAAAAAATGGACAGCATGTAACTTTATCTAATAAACCTGTTGTATTCTGAAAGATATCTATTATAAACATAACTGCTATAAATGGAGTTCATGATATTCATCGCTCTGCTTGAAGTAATTTTCTCCTCTATTTTTCAGTGCATTAAATGCCTAACTTTTCAGGCTATGTTTTAACATTCCAATTACCAGGTAAAATTTACACCACTTCAAAAGAACATTTTAAAGAAAAATTGTTTAACCGAACAGTATCATCCTCTAAAATCCTGCACAAATTTTCTTTCCATATTAAGCACATAATTAGGGGGAGAAATGGCCTTTCTCCCCTAGCTCCATTCAGTTTGGATGTGTAGCTGCAGGTTTCCCTGTCACTATGGACACAGAGGTGTTCTTGGCAGTCACAGCAGAGGATGGAGGGATTTCCATATTTTCCCATTCACTCTCTACTCTGTTTTTATATCTCCAGTTCCCACATTGTTGCATGATAGCTTCAGCCACTCCTCTTTGGTTTATTGTAACTATTCCTTCATTCTCTCTTTTCCCTTCCTCCTCTTCCTCTTCTCCTCTTCCTCTTCCCCTAGGTGCACCTGTATTCACTCACCTTATTCTTTTGTTATCATAAATCCGCAAGCCTTAAGGTGTTCCAGTTCCTTCCACGCCTTCTCCAGACCCTCAGCATATGTCTAGGCAATGCTGAGGACTTAAATGGCCACCATGCACTGTGGGAAGCTAAGGCACACAAGCACAGGAATTAACAACTTAACGAGATTTATTCTAAGAGTCACCTGATAACAATGTCTGTTTGCCTTCCCCAAATCTCAGATCCAAGTGTCCGCTGTGATGATTTTTAACCAGCAAACTTTGCAGAAAAGGTTAGCTGAGTCCAAGACAGTTGCTTAGAAGGAAGGGATGCCAGTGTTACCTACCTTAATGTCCGAGCTGACACGAAACCTGGATTTTCAGGAGATGCCTGGACTATTACAAGTGAAAATAAGCCCCACTCATCACAGCAGTGAAATCCATTAAAGAAAATCTTACACCATAGTTTTTTGCTGTGTTGAAAATCTTTTATAAGTATTATGGAGTAGGCTGATGAGCTGTCAAGAAAGAAGGAAACTGTGTCATGTTCAGAACACCTTTCCAAATTCCTGTCTGCTGCAAACCATTTCAAGGTGATGACAAATGGCCACTCTGTACAGAAATCTAGCCTCAGCCAGCATCCCAGACCCAGGTTTGGGATGAGTTATGAGAAGACAGAAAAAAAATTACTTCCATAAAGTTCAAGAGCCCTATTTTACCTACCAAATGCCTGCACTCCTGCTG
>NW_008629637.1:29332-31547 GCF_000691845.1 Merops nubicus
AAATTGTGTTGGCTGACTTGGGCATCAGCTCCATGGGTTTTCATTCCTAGTACTCTGTACAATATGGGTGGCGATACAATATGGGTGGAAGCACCTACCAGTTCAGAAGACAAGAGCTTTTTACCAAGTCTTTTCATGGAGGTACCAGGACATCAACTTCTTGGAGTCTTTCCTTTCAGTAAAGCAGTGTCTGCTTCCACTCTCACCTGACGGGACACTGCAGAAGGCCATCTCCTAAAGCTGCAGTTGGGTAGTGATCAGTCATCCAGTCTCACAGGGCTGTGTTTCAATCAATTTAATTACCCTTCTGGGGCCAAGAGGTCCCACTTCATCAAGTAGTTTAAATCCAGGGACCACCCTCCTATGTGGCAGTTGTGCTGCTACTCTATGTTCTAAGGTTTAAAAAGTAAGTAAACATCCAAAGTTGAGGAAAAAAAAATTCTGGAGCATTGTGAGTGGATATAATACCCTGACACTGAGGAACAAAAATCAAGTCACGTTCTCACAGAAGAAGAGAAGACTTTTCATCATCTACTGATGTAAAGGAAATATTTTCTGCTCTCCCTCTTTTTTTTTCTTATGCTGAATATACGACCTCAGTTTTCAATTAAAATGTTTCACTTATTTCTGCTCACTGCTTAGAAATAAAAGCAATGTGTTGTATCGATTTAAAGGGGAAAAAAACAATGCTTGACAGGCACAGGACTGTCTAAATTAGTTCATTAGGCTCCATTCAGATGATGTTTCTTGTTATGCTAAGCAACCAAAGTGGTTTAAGGCTTTGAAATAAAATTGTTAATTGTTTGCTTTTCTTTTTCTTCCCCTTCTGATACATTTTTGCTTTGATAGTTTGGGAACACGGTGCTAATTAAAAACCTTTCAGAGGAACTCAGTCCTACTCTATAGTCTGCAAAGCTGAGACAGACATTTAAACAAAGTGAAATGGAACACATCCAGTTGGGGAAAGGCTGTTATTCATTACAGCAGGGATTTCGAGCACCACATGACCACCCATCTCCAAAATCCTCATTATCTGCCTGAAGTATCTGTCAAAGTATGTTTTCTTTATACAAGTTACTAGGAAAGGAAATCACAGGGACTAATCAGATACTGCTGTTGTTGCAAAATACTTGATGGAAGTGATAGAAAGGAGAAATGATCCAAGAAAGGGGTAAAAAGAAAAAAAAAATGAAAGGAATAAGTAGCTGGAGACTATTGTTTAGGAGTTATAGAAAAAGGCAGAGCAGAACAAAGCTGAAAAGTATGGCAGCGATGGCCACAAAGATATACATACAGAAAGTATGTATGTTCAGGGTTTTACTGGGGGAGAAGAGGAAGGCTAGTGTTTGGAAGAATATTTAAAAGTGTGTTTCATAAAAAGCATCATGAGTTCTTAGAACTGAAGACTATAGCCTCTTCCCAGAGTTGTTTCTCTGCAGTGTGGGTCCCGTTAGGTTTGGGATACATAAAGAGGCTTTCAAAGGTGAAAATTCAGAGCAGCAATACTGAAAACATAGGAAAAATATTTCTGGGCAACTGTATGAATCCATCATGGTGTTGTGCATCTACCTTGCATGTAAAATAACCTAACGTACAAGGGCAGAGAGCGTCTGTGCATAATGACGGAGTGGGGAAGGCATAGAAACCTATATGTATGCTTCTTTCCCAGCCCTGGAAGTACAAAGATATTCACTCTATTGCATAACATTAGAAGCATCAAACCCGACTATTCTGACTCTGAAAGCATCCTAGAATTAATTTAAAAAAAAAAAAAAATCAGGAAAAATTGCATATAGAAGGAAAGCCTTTATTCATTTCTTCAGTGTTAGTTATTTCCAGTTTCTGTGACTAACCAAAGCAAATGCATTTTAGAAATATTTTCGCTTTTAACATAGTGTTTAATGTTAATCTGCTATTCTCATCACTATGTGGTGTTAATAGATACACCATCTAGTGTGCTTTATGGTACATTTAAACCAGACATCTGGAGAAATAGCCATCAGAGTACTTATCTCTAACACCTATTGTAAAAACAGACTTAATGAAATAAGAACAAATAGCAGTGCTGGCAATTACCCTTATCGTGTGTATTCTGGCAGGAAAGGTCAAAAGGTTGTTGGTCTGTATATATATGAACTGATTTTCTCTAATACAGTTTCTCACCTGATTTCCCATAGGTTTTTAGAGGCTTTTTGTCTGAAGGGAAAGGGGTAGG
>NW_008629637.1:31587-49210 GCF_000691845.1 Merops nubicus
AGTTGGGTTAAGCTACAATATGCTTGACAATAATCATGTAACTAATATGAGAATATGGTTCCCCTACCAAGTAGTCATTTATGCTAACAAAGACAGAAAGAACCTGTCAGAGTCTCAGAAGTTAAAAGGACACAAATTTTACAGTTATGTATATGTGTGGACAATGAAGTCACAGCCTCAGCTGCTATGGGTTACTATCCCACCAAACTCCAGCTACGATTTTAATTTTGTTGTTGTTGTTATGTCTCTATTAAAGGGAACATAATTTTACAGTTTTCACTTATTTTTTGTCAGATGGGTTCAGCACAGAGTTTATGTCTATTGTATGCAGCTCCAAGCATTCTGATGCTCAATAACTCCAGAAGTACAACCAGAGACGAACTGAAGTAGTAAACACAAGGAAATAACTTTAAATCAGTACATAAGTAATTGTCTTAATCTCAGAGTTCTGACTCAAGGTCAGAGGAACCATTGTAAATTCTGTTACCTGAAAACAAAAAAAACCAAAGCAAAACAAAACAAAATTTCTAGGATGCCTGTAAGGAAATTAATCTAGATTAAATTCAGGCATGATCAGAATGTGGAGCAGGTTTGCAAGACTATTTCTCTTATATATACACTAATTCTGGAATAAGAATGCCCTTTTTCTATTTGATGTTAACCCAGAAACTGTGTGGAGAATTAATCCAGAATAGATATCGTATTTAATTTCCCCTGGTAGACATGCCCCAAATAAAATAAATTACCTTTTCTTCTAAATTGCAAGTAAAGAGGTAAAGAACTGGTGCTTTTCTCATATATTACATCTTAGAAAACTTAAGTCCCTCACCTAACTCAGAATCTAGAATATCATACCCATCTAGAATACAAATACTTGTCTGCATTAATTCCTTACCTTTGTTTTTAAAACACTACTATGACTATCACAGTGCATTCTCATATTGCAAGGGCTAAGAAATATCCTATGGCCTCAGGAAAACAGAAACTAGTTCTTAAATAAATATTCCAGCAGAATAGCCTACAGGTGCACAAGGTTTAATTACAAGTTTGATGAATATGTTGATGAATTCAAAAACAAAACAAAGAAAAAAGCCCTCCTCAAATGAATTTTGCCCAGCATCTACATGACTCTGAACTTAGTGCCTAAAAGGATCTGGAATTTCACTAATGGACTTTGAAAGTTCTAGTCTATTTTAATAGCCCTTTATACAAACCAAGCAAAACCAGGCTGTTATTATACAACAGCTTTATGCAGATGATGTTCATGCTTCTTGAAATAACTTTTTTTTTTTTTCCCTTGATTTCTCAGGAAGGAGGAAAAAGAACTAGATTAAATTTGGGGATTATTCTCATTGTTGCGAGGAAACATCCTGGAGGACGAAGGAGCTATTGACATTCTCTCCACAAGCAAGAAGCTGTCCCAGGAGATCCATAAGAAACAAGAAATAACAACAAAGACTGAAAAACAAATTGATGAAACCAGAGATGGCTGCAGACCTGTAAATAGCTTTTCACACTGTTGCAGCTCCTGTTTGAACTGAATAGTTTAGATTTGCAAATTGATAGAAAAATCCACTCATTTCTTTAAAAAATCCTTGTGAAGAAGAGATTTGACATTAAATCCAATTTTCAAATAAATACCAATGCTTATATTTAGTCTGCAAAAATCATACCTCCTATAATATTAAGGAGTGTTGAGGGGACACTGTGGCAGAATTTAAAACATTACTTTTAATACTTCAGTTGGGATTCATTGTTTCAGTGCTCACAAGTTTGGTTTCCAATGTTTTGTATAGGATTAGACTGTAGATCACTCAAGCATGTTAATTAGCTACTCCTCTAACCTGCTTTACATCAATTCCATGTATCAATACTCTTTGACTTGGTTTATTAATCTCACATCAGTCTTATTTACAACAATAAGAATTCTAATTCATTACACAAAGGATCAGTGACATTAAAGATCATTATAGATACAAATGTATTTAAACATACACACCATTATAGCAAATCTGGGAAATCAAAGAGCTTGTAACTATTGAAGCCTTTAGCAGACATAAAATGGCAACTATTTCCTGAGATTTATTTAAAACTGAGAAATAATTAAACAATATTGGAATTTATTCTTGGTGATACATGCTTCTGCAGGCATCCCCCTTTAGTTCTTGTTCTCCTCACTGCAGGTTGCTGCTGCTGCTGCTATCAAATGTGCAAGTTCAAGTCATAAGCTGTTCCAGCACCATTTTGAATATTTCCCTCCTCACAAATGACACCTTCATATAAGAAATCTTCTCAACAACCCAAGATACTACAAAGAAGCAATAATTATGGCTAATTACTCACTCCCAATACTCTTATTTATGGCCTACAATCTCAAAAGAATGAATAGAAGACAGGTGCATAAAATAGGTTTAATGAGAACACCAGAAAATTGTTGCTTTAACTGTAAATTACTACTTTTACATGCTGTATTTTATTTTTAAAAGTGAATGTGTTGCTTATGAAAGATATAAAATCAGTAGGGCTAGAAACTGAGTTCTTTTATTATGCCCCAGAAAAGACATAATATAGTGCCACTGGTACTGAAAGCTTGCTAAAGACATAATATCAATGTTCACTAATACCTGGTGGGGTAAATTTATATTTCTTGGCATTAGCTGTAACATGCACTGAGTCCCACTGTCTCTCTTCAAGACTTTCATTCACCTTCTATATTTGGTGCTTGCTGTTATCGTGCAAACCACATCACTTCTCCCACTATGATTATTTTTCCCTCCCTAATTAAGCAGCTATATCCTGGCCCATCTTTCCTTTTGGTCTTGTCTTCTAGGCAGGGATACCATCCTCTTCTTCATTTTTCTTCCAAGGAAATCCTTTATTCAAGGTTACATTTCGGCCTTCTTCCTGGCTCAAACAGGGGAGCCCTTCCTTCAGCATACATAATTTCCCTGCCTGTTCTGTGGCCCTTATAAATGTTGGACTTTTTATCAAGGCTCCCACCTTCAGCCCCTTCCTCTTTCACCTTGCAAGGGAAAAGCCTTCAAGACCACACACCCATGCCTTCCTCTCCTCCCTGGCACTGAGCATAAGTTACCGATGCAGAGGGAAGCGATTCCCCTCTGTCTCCTGGCTTTGTTATGCCTCATTTTGCAGGGTGTCTCTGACTGTCAGCTAGATGCTAGATCTGACAACATGAGATGAGAGACAGCAGCTGAAAGAAAAAAAAAAGCTTTAACCTGTGTTGAGAGGCTTGCCTTTTAGCTGCAGATAATTCCTCCTTGCTTTCCTCGTTTTCCTGTTTGAGCACTTCGGCAGCCTCAGGTCAGATCTGTAGATGCAAAAACCTAACCTTTGTCATCAAGCGAAGGCCTGAGACAAACGTATTCTCTTGCCTTCTGAGAATAAAAATGTATTTTGATGACAGCTAATCTGATCCAGACTCAAAGACTCTTCCCAAAAGATAGAAGACTGCAATTTTATCAGCTATACTGAAACATTGAATTTTTTTTTTCTTCTTACTAATAAGATAGTTATCCCCTTTGGGAGAAGGTACTGAGGTGCTAACATCTCTTGAAATCATTGTGAAATCATTGCATAGATGAGTGCTATTTTGCTGGAGGTCCCAATGATATCCCCTAAGTCACATCCTCTAAAGCAAGAACAGAGTATCCTAAGATGTAGGAAGTACTGCTTGGAATTCCCTTGCTTGTGTACTGGTGTTGGTTTGTGTGACCAGAACAGCACTACTCTGTTTCTCAGGTTTATGAAGCTATGCAGTAGTCCTAGATTAAAAAGAAGCAATGAATTACAAGGAAAATCACAATCACTGCAGCCTGGTTTAGTACCTCTAGCTGTGTCCCACACATTCATGGTTAGCTGATGTGGCTGCAAGTGGTCCTTGTTAATGTTGATAATGGATTATCATTAAAGCTTCCTGTGTTTTGTGTAGATACATATAAGCATGTGTCTATGTGTGTTAATTTTTCCCTAACCTAGATTCCCTCTCAGAACATGAAACAGTTGAGGCTTGGTTTTATTGCAATGCTCTTTTCTGATTATCTTCAATCATGTAATACCTCTGGACTTCATTAGGTAACCAGTTAGATTTAAGATTCACTTGTCTTGGTCTGCCATACAGACCTGGCATTGTTTCTTCAGTTCATTCCTCAATACATTTCCACTCCTCAGCATAAGTAGCAATGAATTATGTCCTCATAACTATAGGTAACCTTTCTAAAATTTTTATACATAATTGACACTTCTAGTATCTTTTAAACTGTAGTCTGTCTGGATATTTAATTGGCCCTAGATTTTAAAGAGTCTATATTCAACATTCAATATTCAATAGATCCCAAGAGTCTTCTTGCTGGCAGCAAGAACTGTCTCTTTGCCTTATAGATACTCAGGCTTAAATAATACCTTTCTAATTGCTTTTTTCCTTTAACTTTGATTGAGGGAAAAGTCTGTGGCATAATTTGGAAAATAATTTCCTGTCCTAATTTCTTATGGCCAGCCTCTTGTGGCTTACAGATTACTGGTTGATCAATTGTTTGGGTGTATTAGAAATTCTCAATGCAATGAATTAGGAAAACAAATGAATATTGTGTTACTAGCTGGTTCCTAGATTAATCTTGAAAAAAAGATGTACTGTCAGTATGTTATACAGTGGTTGTATAAGTCCATCTGAAAAAGATCCTGGAGATTGAAAAGCATTATGTAGGTGCAAGTACTGAACATTTCAGCAATATTCCCTTAGCTCACATACTACATAGCTGTGCTAGGACCTTAACACACTCCTTGCCATAATATCTCATTACTAAATGCATATTCCTTCCCAGTCTCCCTTGCAAAAGCAAGCCAGATACAAAATTCTTCTACACATCATTTCAGGATGCATTTTCCAGATGTCATTGCCACATGCTCCTAGTTTCTCCTATCTGTTGCTGCAGATAAGGGGGAATCTGTCCTGTTTTGAAGGTTTCTGCACACCTGAAAAAAGATATCAAAGTCTGAAGTATAAGGATTGTGACAACATGCACCAGAGGACTCCTTATTGCAGATGTAAACACTCAGGTGGGTGTATCGGGTCTTGGCTTCTCTGTATGCTGTTGAGGTGCAGTGAGTCAGGGCCTGATAATTTGAACATCTTCTTTCATGGCATTGTGTTTTACTCTCTGATTTACTTTAGTGTGCTAAGAACATTCTCGGGGTTTTTTCTATTTTTAGTACAGATGGGATCATCAGGAGAGAGAGTTTCCTATTAGGAAGGATAAAGGTTATAGGTGCGATAAAAATTAACACTAAAAGCTGTACAATGCTCTCTAGTCTGTCTTTCTGAATGTTGTGACCTATTAAATGTCACTCTGGCAGTCTGTAAAAAGCTTGTAGACTCTAGCTTTACGTATCTCACAGCAAGCCATGCTGTGGGTCACAGAGGGAAGCAGCTGAGATCTCCCAGCTACCCAAGACCAACAAGAACAAGGACAGATGGAGAGAAAAGCCCTCCATGTTGTCTTGGCTGAGCCAAGTCCCAGGCTGTAAAGGGGGAGTTTGGTCCCTCCCCTCCTCCAGCCTCCCCAGTATACGCCTTCCTAGGCTTGACTTGGCATTACAGCCACACAGATGAGCAGGCGGCCACCCAGAAGGCAGCTATGGGCCCCTGCAAAGCAGCAGCCCCTCCACTCACATCCTGCACCCAGCATGGCAGGGTGAATACCAAGCCATGCGTCACTGCAAAGGCACACCAGAAATCAAAGAACAAAAACTTTTAAAGATATCAAATGTAGCTCAAGAGGAAAATTTCCTTATTTACCTTGCAGATGAGCATCTGAACCTAAGGTTTTCAAAAAGATTTCTGCCTGCATGTGGTGCTGTAAGCACCAATGCCCAAAAGGGAAGGGGGAAACATAGGATCATACATTCACAGGTCCCAAGGTCAGGAATAAATACCTCAGACCACCTCTGTTGCTTCATAAAAAAAAAAAAAAAAAAAAAAAAAAAAATCAGTCAGGAATTTTAAGATTTGGTATTTTATCAGATGATCAGTTTTAATCAGTAGCATGAGCTCAATGTACAAGAAAAAAGGGAATTTATTTCTTTCTTTCTCCTCTGTGTGCCACTCAGGAGTTGTTTCCAATATTCTGTCATTCAAGTTTCAAGGTTGAGATTTGCTCCTATTTATGACTGCAACTCTAAAATCCTTCAAACCAGTAAACTATCGCAGTAATTCCAGAAACAAAGGATGCATAATGAAAAAAACGAACTGAGGATTGAGAATCCTGTGGGCCAGGAGGAGTGGAACATATTAACATTCACCTCTAAACATTTTCCTTGGTTGCTTGTATATTAAAAATAAAATAATAATAATAATAATAATAAAAAAAACCTTTGAAGCATCGATGAGATTGCATGTTGGTTTCCTTTTGAGAAACACAAATTATTCTTTATATTTCTTCTCTGCAAGGGTCTGCAGCAAAACAAAGGCCCAGTGAACAGTGATGAATGGCTCTTCCTTCTCACTGGGGGAGCAGCTTTGGAGAGCCCACATGCTAATCCTGCCCTTACCTGGCTGAAAGATAAATCATGGGGTGAAATTCTCTGACTTTCAACCCTACCAACCTCCTCTGGCTGAATGAACCTCTTCTGTTCACATGTGAGTTGTTAAAGCATTTTGTTTTCCTCTTTCCTTTTTTGCCTTTGAAGAGGAAGTAAATTGCAGCTACCCATGCCTATTATTAAGACCTGGAGAGAAAATGTTTAAATTAAAGATTGTACAAACATTCAGCAGCAGTGTAATAAGCTCCATTTGGAAGGCAATGTAGCAAGTTCTGTATTTTTTATGTGGTTCATTACTTAAAACTAAATAACAATTGCTAGTTTTATTGCTGCCATTTAACAATGCCGGGATTTTCTCTGTTGGTGTTGAAATGTAGTATGATTTCAATATTCTTTTCTCCCTGACATTTTACTGTACTAGTTTAATATTGATCAGCAGATACATATATAGTAATCTCTGCTTTCTGCAGGCTGTAACAAAGCAAGAAAACACACAAAAAAAAATACTCTCTGGAGAAAGCCTAACCACACTGTTCTTTATTGTGAAATAAGGCTTACATGCGAGACTACTGTATCCCTCTGGCTTTATTTCACTTGTTACCTTGAGTGAATTACTTAATGATGTGAGGCAAACCTTTGCTAAAATGTACTGTGGTGATTAAATAGTTAGATGAAAATCCTAGCAAACTGCACTTATTATTTCTGAAAATGACTGTAAAAGGAGTGCCATCCTCCAAAGCTGCTATTTTTAAATATGTTAGAAACAGATCAAAGGACCAGTTTTATCATCCACCCATTTGCCTGTCCATACATTTCTATGTCTGTTTACTTCTCAGAAACTCATTTCATTCTAGTCCTCAGACGGAAAATAGCATGTGTTTATTTAGAAGTGATTTTTGTATCAAACACTCTCAAGCATTTAAACAGAGACACTGCAGAATTACTTTGGTTTGAGTTATGAAACTGAGTGCCATGAACAGCTGCCTGGAATAGCCCCACTTTCATGTAAGATACTGCAGATGACCCAAGGACAGTTTGTGCCTGGCCTCCCTGAGACCTCCAAAGTCCACCGGAATTTTATTACTTTCATAAATATCATAAAGATGGAAAAGATAACGCACAAGCCAAACAAACCAGGGGACTGGGATAGAAGAAAATATTCCTGCATCTCTTTATTGCCTTCTTGTTGGCTGGGAATGTAAGTAAGACACTAGGTGCGTGTGGTGACAAGTAATGTTTAGGTGCCACGCCTGGCAGGAGAACCAGAAGAAGGGGTCATACCAGGAGGTGTGGACTAGGTGCCCAGAAGTAGCACCCGTTTAATGTAAATTACCTACCAGGAAGGAGACAGCTCCTTTGGGGTAGTTTTTTTCAGAAGTCACAATTCTTAAAACCTTGCAAGTTTGGGCAAATAGTCTAGAAGGCTCACGGAGTCCCTCTCACCATTTTTTATCTACTTGTCAAAACCTCCATGCTGGTAATACCAGAAATCTTGTGGAACATATAAAGTCAGTTTGTTTTTCTAAAACATTCTTCAAATATAGCACTACCAAAATTTCTTTGGAGCCTTCAGAGGACAGCACCCTAGAAAGCACTGTTTGATGAGACCAAGAGACAAGAGACCATGGTTTGGGAACTATTAGAATAAGAGATTTCCTTTTAGGCAAAGAGGGAATGAAACAATGGCTGTAACTAAGAATTTGTTCTAGTTAAAAGGCAGGCAGGCCAAGGGACAGATCTAGTGTTTCTCTGCCATAGGATCAGCAAAGTCATTCCCCGCAGGATTTCTGTGGACTGTAAATCACTTTATAAATGCAAAATGCCTCAGCACAGTCCCAGAACAGAACAATTCTTGCTGTGAGGAGCTATCAGCTTGCTTTGCAAAGAAGAACTTGACATCTGGGATAGTCTATAAACACCAATAAGAACAAGCTGGAAGTGCAACCAAAAGCACAAACCCATTCTTGCAAAATACAGATGGGACCTACAGAAATACCAGACCTGAAGGATTGAATAAGCAAGTTACTCCTTTCTCTCCCTCTCCCCCTCTATCTGTCTCTGTTTTCAACAATCCTGAGCTTTAGAAATGCCACGGTTTTTAATCTAGAAAAACATCTGTGTAGTTTTTCTCAGTGGTAAACTTTTACTTACATCCTGTGTCATTGGTTTGTATATCTCTCTTGATGTTGATAATGTTGTTGGCAGTTTCTCATGAAGTTTCCTATAAGCATACTTTGAATGACAAAGAAGGGGGGTGGCTGGGGGAAGGACAGGCAATGCAAAGTGAGTACAGAGCTGATTTTTATGGCCTTGCTCATATAGAATAGGTTTAGTTCTGTCTTGGTCCATTTTTCTTCAGCAGCAAAGTTTTTTAACCAAAGAAGATTTTGCAAGAACGGGCAACTTCTCCCTAGCCGCTTCCCCTGTGCCCTGCAGCAGGCCCTTTGGGGAGGACCTCAAAGTGCTGCAGGAGTCTGGATATTGTGATACCATTGTCAGTTGCATGATTATTTGACAAGTAAGTCTCCGTGACGCTATCATAAGCTCGGTAAGAAAAGTGCCCTTTGACTAACCACCTGAGACAGAGGATGTTCTTAAAATCAGGGTATTATTTTTAAAAATAACAAACTAACTGTTTAGTTGTTGTGGAATCCTGACATTTAAATAATACTTCTTAAGCCACCCCTCCACATGTCAAGTCCTTCTTTTTGCACAAAGTGCCCCAAAGCCACTTAACTGTACCCGAAGTCTAAAGGGACTAAAATCCCTTTATTTCCCCCACCTTGCCAGGAATCCACACTAGCACTTTTCCTTGAAAATTGTTCTTTTTGCTGTTTGTGTCTCTCTAGTACAGGAACTGTGCTGGTTGTATGAGGAGTGGTTAATTCCACAGTTAACCTCTCTTGCTCTTTCTGCCACAGCAGATGAGTCAGCCTCAAGATCAGGAGGACAGGGAATAGGATGGTGAAGCAGCTATCAGCTTTTAAAATATATTCTGTTCTGTTGAGTTCTGTTCCATTCTGTCCTGTTTTCTTCATACCATGCTGTATCCATGCCATCCAGTCTGTATCATCAGCCCAGCAACTTAACTCTTTCTGGTCAATCCCCTTTTAGATTCCTTTAGCCCTTGGCAAAATTTGCAAGTTGGACAACTGCAGTCGGTCCAGCAACTGTGTCAGGGCTGGGCATTCTCCTTTACAGAGAGACAATAAAATGGGTATAGTGAAACTGTCCAGAAGAAAAGCTCTGCATGTTTAGCACTGATAATCCCTGTTTCAAAGGATAATAGAGGGCAAGACCCATTTGTGGTCTCTCATCCTGACACTGGGAGCTCTGTGCACCCCCTGGAGTGGGACTGGGCTGCCTGGGGCATTGGCTGTAGACAGGCAGCATGTGGAAGGTGTCCTGCCCAGCACCAGCCCTACAGGCAGCTCCTATCACTTACCTTCCTGTCCTTGCAGCACCAGTGGCTAGGATAGATGTTCACTGCTGGATGCTCACTGCTGGATGTGGATGCTGTTCCAAGCCTGTCTCCTTGCTGCTCCTGGCACATGTGGAGTGTGTCTTACTGTGTCCTAGCCTGCATATTCCCTGCCAAAAAATAGACACTTCTTTGAGGAAATAATAAACTAGATGCTTTCTGTGTCTTCAGCTGGCTACATGCACATGAAAACAAAGACAGAGAATACAAGTTTTGGCCAGTGTTCTCTCTCTCAGTTGTTTCCTAGTGTCCTGCAATGTTTACTCAGGCTGTAAGGAGTCTGGGGCTGGATAGATAGGCAGGAGGACTCCTCACTCTCTCTCCATCTCTATGGCTATCTCCCCACTTTTTCCCCGAGATTTATAATAAACTTAGGAAACTCTTTCTACCTCATTGACTAGGAGATAAGATCATTCCCATGGGAATGATCTATGACAAGGTCTTCAAACTTAGCAAACTCAAGAACTTCAAACTCAGGGAAGTCAAGATCGGCTTCAACAGCAGGGACTCACAAAGGCTTTTTCAAGTCCCCTTTTGCAATGGCAGAAACTTGGGAATTGACTCAGGAAGTGACTCAAGAGCCTTCATCTGTCCCCCAGCTGCTGGTGGCCAAGAGCATGAAGGAAACGAAGATCTCTGTGGTGTGCCTACAATTCACAGATAGATACTTCACTTGTTGCACATATCCACAAATTCAGGAAGCTGAGGAGCTCTTCTCCAACACACAACAACAACAGCACAGCTGAAGGTTATTCAAAGCTGCTGCACTATCCTGAAGGATACTACAGAGATGGGTCTCCGGGTGGACAATTACACATTAGCCTACACCATGATAGGCATACTGGTGAGATGCATTGCACACATCTTATGCACTGCCAAATGATCTACAAAAAGAGATCAGCAAAAGAGTTTTGGCAAATAAACAATTTATTCTGTGCTTTTTACGTCAGAAATTGCCATAAAACAGGGCAATTTCAAAGGGTAAGAAGAATCTGGTTTTCTTCCCTGAAGAAGTCTAAAAATGGGCAACTACTCCTTACCTTTGCATGTCCCAAAGGTAAAAAAAACTAACAAACAAACAAACACCACTGTAATTCAAATAATGCCACAGTGATCCTGAGTTGTTCTTTGAGACAATGGATGCCACCTTCCTATGCCTAAACGTTTAAGAACATCTCCTAAAATACAGCGTTCTTCCTTTGTCTTCAGCTGGAACAATCCATACACTTAACAACTTTTTTCCTACGAAATTTATCCAAACAGGATAGATTAAAATTGCAATTATTGCACACAGGGGCTGATGCTCTCTCTCCACAGTATTACAAAATGGAATCAAACCAACTTTATCTAGACCAAGGTAAAAAAACGAGGCCCTGAGACCTTGCTGTCCTGGCATATTTACAGTCCTTTCAACCCTCCACTGTCAGAAGTCCATGGTCTTTTTCCTAGTTTCCCATTCGCCCCCACAGTCTAGTTTTTTTCAGTGAAAAGATCCAGCTCTCTTCACAGACATCAGAGTGCAGAATTTCAACCCTCAGCTTGCCTCTGCACCATGTCTTCAAACATCTGCCTGATCTTCTCTGACAACACCATAGTTACAAAATTCCAGTTGTGTAGTTAGCAGCCACGTATTTAATTGGAACATGCGTGTTTAAATCCAGCTTCTGTCTGCGTGCCTGCCGTTGTACTTCCACAACTAATTAATGAACACAAATACTATTGCTCAGCAGTTAACAAAACTGATTGCACCAGCACAAATTCACTTTTAAATTGATTAAAAATTAGGATCATTAATGTGTTGCATATTTTTGCACAGCCTGGAAACCTTCTGCTGACACAATGTTGTGCTGCACAAAACATACCCCATGCAACAGCTTCTGTAACTTTGCTGACTGGTCCTTCCCCACCCTCCCCACAAAACTGCTCTTCTAGCTCTGATGTGATGTGCCTCAACAAGAAGAGCAGATAAGATATCTTATATTTTTGGGTTCAGAAAGGAGGGAGATGGAGAATTTTCTTGTAAAAAGCAGCTTTTTGCAGTTGGTTCTTGACCATGGATGGTTTCTGCAATATTTTTCTGGCAATAATTCATCTAGTCAAAAAAAGTTGAAAAATACAAGTGCAGAAAAGCAAAAGTCGCTGGCCTGCCCATCTGTAGATAAGCAGCAAAACATCCTGGTTTCAGCAGTGCAAACTCACCCTAATATTACTGATTGTGGGATGCAGGCTCTCCTCCACTCTGAGTCCAAACTCAGAGCACTTGCTTTCCTAACACTGTATTTTCTCTGCTAAGTTGAAACTCGTCTCATTTGAAAGAATTTCCCCAGCTTAATGTGACATCGCATTTTACTCCCACAATGCTGATATATCCAGTTAATTCCCTTCTTCTGTGAAGCAGGATGAAGGAAGGTGAACAATGGAATTGGGGTAGAGCTGTGGATTCCCTAAAACTATGTCGTACTCCTTAATGACAGTCTGAAAAACAACCTGGGTGTTATACATCATAGCAGAGGGTAAATACCCCGCTCTTCAGGCAAGTAACCAAAAAGAAAAAAAAAGGTGATGGAAAGACCCACCTTGATACAGTGACAGTACAGGGATGGCCTCAGATGGTGACAGAGTTAAGAACAAGCCAGAGGCCACAGTTAAAAATAGCTTTGACTCATCTCATCATTCCCATTCTGAGCTTTCCAGAAGCCAGAGGGACTTTCTTGGGATGCCCCAGTGACACCTCAGCATGATCCCCACTGCACCAGGACCCCTGAGCACTGCAGTCCCATAACACCATGTCAAGCCCAGATGCTTCACCCCCAAGCATCTGGTGCCCATCACACTTCAGCCATCTCAGGAGGAACACCAACTGCTTTGCTGAACAAAATCCAGTTCCTCAAGCCCAGATGAACTCACAAGGAGGAGGCAGTTGCAGGCACAATGTAAACTCCAGGTGGCCGTAAAGGACCTTTTGGGACCTCAGTGCAC
This sequence comes from Merops nubicus, assembly GCF_000691845.1. Lineage (NCBI taxonomy): Eukaryota > Metazoa > Chordata > Aves > Coraciiformes > Meropidae > Merops > Merops nubicus. The sequence continues at coordinate 44,603 of NW_008629637.1, forward strand.
CCTAAGTCCAAAGAAGCTTTTGAGGTTACTGCCTGTGACCGGAGTGCCACTGACAAGCTTATCAGTTAATAAACTGTGTGAGGGGCAAAAACTGTTATTGTTCAGAAAACTAAAGGCTCCTAAAAAGCAATTATTATGCTAGGAAGATAAGGGGAAGTTTTGTGTCAGGATCTGATCTTTCTACCTTGTGTTTGCAGTCTGTATTGCTCACCATCTTCAGACCCACAGATCTCATCTGCTTTTTTAACTCATAATTCCCTAATACACTTACAGCTCATTGAATATTTGGGATCTATCAGAATATTGTGATGTTATCCTACTGATGCCTAAATGTTGCTATAATTTGTATATGTTCACCTGCAGAAGATAAAAGCATACAGGCACTTAGCAGTGAGAGATACTTAGACTTGAGAGGACCTCAACACTTCTGTGCACTGAAATCTCAGAGCTGCAATCCAAACAGGTTTTAAAATACTGAACAATTTTATTATTCTTCAGTTTGTTTCATTAGCAGAAAAATACAAGTTCTTTCATGTAGAGTTACTGATAACAAAAGCTGGCTAGTGCAGAATGCCCCGCTGAATTCACAGTGGGGCTTGTGGAATGGGATTGTATAGCAACAAATGGCGAGTGCTTAATGTCTCACTGAATTATAGATTTTGGAAGACTGTTTAATAAGAAGGAAAACAGTTAAGATGGCTTCCACTGAATTTTACGTGTGTATAAAAAGCATGAAACTGACATTGACAACATATCTCAGAAGGATTAAATTATTGTTTCACACTCCTTGTAAATTGCTAGATAGAATGCCGATTCCCCGCCATGGGGAGGGGGAGATGTTGTGGTGAGCAGAGCCCGCCCTAGGCAGGGATCGGCGTGCGGAAGATCTCGCGATGTAACGGAAAGCTCAGACTGCCCACGAGGGGCCTTGTGGGTGTGGCTTGTGCTATATAAGCAATTGCAGCTGCGCAATAAACGCCATTTGCAACATCCTTCATATTGAAGCCTGTGTCTGTGATGGTACCCAATGGCAGAGGTTGGGTGGCAGAGATCCCGGGGATCGGGTATCGGTAACGACAGTAAATTTTAGCCCTTACTGATACATGAATTACCTTCATTTAGATTATGTATAATGACATAACTAATATACAAAACATCCATCAGGTCACATTTTTAAAAGGCCTAGCACTTTTTTTTTTTCCCCATAGATAAATGATTTTTTTTCTTCCTCCATGTTTCATGATTTTTCCTCCAAAGGTGTTACCATGTTTCCAAAAGAGAAATGACTGAAGTGTGTTCCTTTGCTATGTACTTCAGTTGTTTGTATGATTCTGTGTTTACCATTTAAATTCAATTACTTTGAATTAGGCCATGACATGAAGCTTTAAGCAATTCTGCACTGGTGAAACATGAGGAGGTCCTAGCTCATTCAGGATTCCATTCATCACTGGGGTGGGAGGCACCTTCTGCCACTGTAGGTAAGCGTAGCATGGTGCTCAATTAATGGCAAGGTATTCCTCTGCATTTATTCAGCATTGCCTTCTGATGGGTTCTGCTCTCAGTGGCTGAAAACTTACACCAATTTTATACAAACTCCTGCCATTCCCATCCACTCAGAATTAAAGGGAACTGTCTGCAAGATTAAGTTCTACAGAAAAGAACAAGAAAAATAAATGAGACAGCATCCAGTGTTCTGCTCATTATTGTGTTGTGTATGCACACGTAGTCTGTATCTGGGTGCATGTATATGTCTTCTTACTAGCAGCAAGGCCACTTGCACAAGAACTACTCAATAGTAACGTCATCCAGGATTTCCCTGCTTCATCTGCTAACAATTTTGCTAGATTTCAACCTGATGGGCTGAAGTAGTCTGGGCAGATTTTCCTGCAGGCTATATACATAGGGAAACATCCAGCTCTAGTCCGTATTTTTTTTCCCAAGAACAATTTTACAGCAAAATATACCCTACCCTGGCCTCATCTTCTTGAAAGGTTAACTGGTCCTTTGCTACTCCTGTGCAAATGAACCCAAATTTGCCCATGTTACATGCCTTCCTAAGATCAAGCACACTTAGCACAGGAAAGAAGTCAAAATCCTGAGAGTCTGTGCTTTCTGGGTGCCTCAGCATTGCCCAGCAGCTGCTGCCCAAGGGTGCTGCCGCTCAGCTTGGGATGGTCACCAGGGCTGGCAGCAGAGCCCCATCTTGCCTCGTTCTCTGTGACACAGGGACGAAGCTGCCCTCTTCAGCTGGAGGAAAGGATGGGCAGTGGGGGAGCTGGCCGTCTGCAGATCATTTGCTGTGGAAGGGATGAGCAGACAAGTCTGTGTCTACAGCACATTTGCCTCAAAGAGTTTGGGAGGTGCTTGGTGCTCCAGTGCCTCCCCCAGACAGCAAACAGCCGTGACAGGCAAGGCTTTGTTAGCACTGGACTGTATAAAAGGCTATTGCTAATGCTATCAGATTTCCGTAAGGGTAATTAGCAAAGATCCTTGGTGGCTGAAATTAGTGGAACCTCTGGACTTTAATCTTCCTGCGTTTTTTTCATTCCACCTGAAAAATGAAGATAACAATGTCCCCTCATCTCAGAGAGGGAAAACAGAATTCACTGCTATTCACAAACCACTTGAAAACAATAGCAGTGACTGCCACCAAAAAGCTAATGATGAAATTAATAATTATGTATCCAGAACACAGCTTGAATAGAGCGCAATACCTGAGACATGGGGCCATGTGCTGAACTATGAAGATAAAACAGAATATTGAGAAGCTGCCCAATAAGTGATCCTAATCCATCCCAGGCACCTGCGGGTAAAAAAACATGTAGCCGTACAATCAAGCACTCATCATAATGCAAAAACAGAATAGAATCCAGTTAAATATATACATGCAAACTCAGTTCTGGCTTCTCCTAAGTTTTAAGGGCTTGATTTTGTAAACAATCATATCCTTTCACAGTGTGTATTTTTGTACACGGTATATGCATGTGTCTTGTGATGTGTACGAATACAGGTATGTATGCACACTTCACCGATCTGACTTTCACCTCATTCTGGAAAAATGTATTGCCTGCAACTTATTCCAAGAAGAAAGGAAAGAAGGAAGGAAGGGAATGGAAGGGAAAGGGAGGAAGGGAGGAAGGAAGAAAGGAAGAAAGAGCACTACTCAACCTATTAAAATGAATGGTACATCTAATGATCTCCAGTGTTTTAAACAAAGCAAGGGATTAACAAGAGTGCTTATTTGCATGTCCAGCCTACTTCCAAAACCACTTTCCGAGCCTGGGCATATACATACCAACCTGATTATCATAGCAATCTCAAAATCTTGCTCACACACTAAACTGGGCAACTATCAGGACTTGCGTGCCTAGTTGTTTGTTCCCATAACATGGAAGTTCAGCACATCTGTAATTTCAGTGCACTGAAGATCACCGGGACAATGAATTTCAGCTGTAGACAGTTCATCCTGTTCACAATCACTGCCACAGTGGCTTTGCTGGGTTTCACAAGTTGCAGAGGAGGAATTTATTCTTGACTTGACTCTGTTTCTGTCAGCTCTGCAGAATCCGGGTTAATATGTTGCTAAGTATCTCATCACTGACCACCTAAAACAATATGGGGACATTCTAGGTCTGCTGCACACTGTATTTGTAGAAGAACTACAACATCTCAGAATGTTCATCTTCTGTTCATCTACAGAACACCACCAAAGTAAAGTACCACACCTGTGGGAACTGAGAAAATACCATCTCAACACAACTTTTTTTCCTTGTCAGAATTCTCTGTCTGTATATGAAATGGTATTAATAAAAATGGCCCAAAATAAAAATTAAAAGTTGTTATATTGAACATTTCTATGATTTTTGATTACTAAATAATTTGCATGAGTTATTAGGAGGCAGCAAGTTAAATGCAGTTTTCTACTGCTGAATCAAGCAAAACCTTTTGGTCAGGAAGAATTCACAAGTCCCTGTAGCAAGCACATATCTCCCTTACAATCCTGATGTTTTCTCCAGTACTGAAATATCTACCACTTGAAGGAAAAATGACATGGTAGTGCTGTACTTACTGAAAAATTATTGCTTAAGTAGGTTTGTCCAAAGCTTCCCAGTGAAACTGTTGACCATCCCATAATCCAAATATACTTGCATTAAATCCTAAAGCCACCTTCATTACTGGAAAAACAAGAAAACCTTCTTTTTTCTTTTGGACAGGAATTAAAGCTTACCTTGTAAATACCAGTGAGAATTTGTTATCTAAATGAGTTCTTCCAGTGGCGAGCTTCTCAATGACTTGCCTGTCAATACTAATGAAATCAACCCATCTTTCCTAGTTTGAGCAGTGACTTTAACTTCCTAATTGAGTCCTTATGGCTATGTACCATGCCTGACCCATCAAAGCTCCCATCTCTAAGGAGTTTAGACCACCTCAGACTTTGAAAAAGTGTACAAGAGCTACCTCTGAAGTTGGTGAAGGCAATGAAGTTGGAAAGATAGTCTAAAATAAAACTGCTAACTTTGATATTCCTAACATGAATGTCGCAGATATTTCAAAGGTAAAATATAGACAAATCATTGTAAGATTCATAGAATCATAGAATCATAAGGG
>NW_008629638.1:0-2162 GCF_000691845.1 Merops nubicus
CTCCTCTGTTTCTAACGCCTCCGTCCTGACGCTGTTTCCCGTTCAGGATTCGGATTTCCTGAGCGTGACCGGCCTGCTCAGCGGCAGCGTGAAGCGCTTCTCCACCATGGCACGGTCCGGGAGGGACAACCGCAGGCTGCTCTGCTCCGTTTCTGCAGGACTGATTGTTGTTTTCTTCATCCTCTACTATCTCGTGTCCAAAGCAGGGACTTGAGCTTGTTGTTCTGCAGGTGTTACAGAACAAAACCCACGACGACTGACAGACTTGCTCAGCACCTTCCTCAGCCTGCCCTGTGGGGGAGTCTTTGGGACATTCCAGACAGACCTTCCAGATAACTTATTTCTACCAGCTTCTTGCCATCCTTCTGGCCAGTCTCAGACAGCTCTTTATAAAATGAGTATGTTTGATTCTAAGCGGATTTTCACGTATAACATGATTCTGATGTTGTTAAATACTTATACCTTCATCTCTTGCCTTGCTGTCCATGTCTTGCAGCCTGTTTTTAAGGGCCATTTTTATTTACCTGCCTATTGGTATTTGGTCCCGGGCTTGAGAGGAGTTGTGGCTGACAAAGCCAGAGCCTGGTCAATACTCCAGAGCTGGACAAACCAGCGGAGTGTTGGAAGCTGTAGTGTTTAGGATGCTGACTGGTGGGACCTGGAAGTATGAAAGTGCCACTCACATTCCAGCATGACCATTTGGCTAACACCTGGCTTCTGTTTCCCCTTCACTCCGAGACTGCTAATGTCCTTGGGTTGAAATGGAATCTGAACTGCTTTGAAATGGAGCTAGCAGTAGGTCTGGGTGCTGATTCTCTCTAATTGCTGCAGTGAAGAGTTGCAGAGTGGCAAGACTTTATTAAATGCTGTCTTGGTCTTTATCATCCTCTAGGTAAAGCTGGGGATGAACCCTGCAAGAAAGGAGGGTCCAAGTCCATGATCCACCTTGATTTACACAGAGCACCTCCCAGTGCCTTCTCACACACTTCAGGTGCACTCCCTTAGGCTGTTAAATCAGCACAAAGAAAATCTGATCACAGGAGGTCCCACCAGTGTGGCTGTTACAGCCCCCTGGCACTGGAGCAGTCTGGGTACAGAGGCTGAAGTGGAGTGACACTGGAGCAGCCCTGTTGGCGCCGAGGTGGGAGGTCCAGGCAGAATTTGGTCGGAGGGTTGATGAGTCTGTTTGTACATTCGTGTAGAAGGTAACCCAGGAAGCTCAGTGTTGCCTCTCAGTGTGCTGGGGTCCGTGCCAGTGCTCGTGTCAGACGCGTGCCCAGGCACGGCCCTGCCCGTCCCGGTGACCAAGCGGCGTTCCCGGCGCCGGCAGTGCCACCTTCCCTCCCCCGGGGTGGCACACGCAGCTCAGGGAGTGCAGCACAGGAACTCTGCCTTCCCTTGGCCCCCCAGCCCTTCGCCGGGCTGCTCGCCCGCAGCGTGCCCCCAGCTGCGTCCTGCAGCTCTGGAGTCCTCAAGGCTGCCAGTGAAGTCAGAGACCTGTAAGTGCAAAAGTAGTGTGCCTGCTGGGAGAAAGGAAAAAGATTTGAAATAAATGGCTCGTTGTCTCTTTAGACAAACCCCTGCTGCCTGCTGTACACACCTCACTCCTTCAGCCTTCCCCTGTTCTGTGAGGGATTCCTTTGCCCTTGGACTGACCCTCGTCCAGGTCCGTACAGGGATGAAGTTGTCCTGTGTCCCAGCTGTACCAGACCCTAACAAAACGCTTCCTGTTAGGCATCCTGGGTTTTTTCCACATCTGGGAAAACATGTGCGGGGAAGGCGAGCAGAAAGGAGGCAGCAGTGACTTTCTCTGGTGGTTCTTCCCTCTCCCTGGTAAGATGGGGCAGCTCCGAGCTCGCTCCGTGGGGAGGAGCAGTGGGTGGACTGGTGGGCTGGGCTCCCATGACGGGCCACTGACACGGCCTGGTCTGCACAGCAGCAGCAGGCTGGGTTTGCTTTTACTGCTGTAAATAAAGCTCCGTTCTCAGAACCTTTTTCTCAAGTGTTTTTTTTTTTCCCTTGTGCCTATATTTCACATAGGCCAAACACCACAGTCCGATCAAACACCACAGTCCGATCACTCAGTTCACAGAATCACAGAATCACTGTGCTTGGGAAGGACCTTTAAGATCATCAAGTCCAACCATTATCTAACTCTACGA
>NW_008629638.1:2228-2462 GCF_000691845.1 Merops nubicus
CCTTCTACACCGTAGCCCTGAGCCCCCCATCTAGATGGCTTTTAAATACATCCAGGGATGGGGATTCAGGCACTTCCCTGGGAAGCCTGCTCCAGTCCTTGATAACCCTTTCGGTGAAGTGTTTCCAGACAAAAACCTCCCCTGGCCTAACTCGGTGCCATTCACTCTCACTGAGGGTGCTCTCACTCCCCTCATCCAGACCATGGGTAAAGATGTTAAAGAGGAGCAGCCTCA
>NW_008629639.1:0-5196 GCF_000691845.1 Merops nubicus
CCCCGCTCTCCCGGGTCCTGGGGTAGAGTCTGTAACGGGATGCCGAGTGCCAGGTGCCACTGCCAAACCTTTCGTTTTCATGGTTAAAATCCCAGAATCCCAGCGGGGTGCGGTCGGAAGGGACCTCTGGGGATCATCGTCCAACCCCCCTGCTCCAGCAGCTCACCCACAGCAGGGTGCCCAGGGTCACATCCACATGGGTTGTGAAAGACCCCAGAGAAGAAGTTCCACAACCTTTCTTCAGTTCCTTTCATGCTTCTTCTACCCTGAGGACTTGTTAGTGATGGGAAGCCAGGCACGGGTTACAAATCGAGCCAGCTCTGCCCACACAGACACTCAGAGGGTGTATCACAGCTAATGAGCCAGCACTGCAGCAGCGAGCCCGTCTCCTGCCACAGCCTGCTGCACCAGCTCGGCTGCTGGCCCCCTGAGGGGCTGAGGCCAAGCGGAGACAGGTTGTGGGTGAGGTGGGGGTAAGAGAGGAAATAAACGGCCCTGCTGAGAGCTGCATTTGGAACATGCGCGGGAGCAGAGCCCGCCCTCCACGAACACCACAGCTGACACTAAAACCCAGCAGGTCTCGTTTCGGGAGCACTGACCGCTTCCAGACGGGCGAGAGGAGACGCGGGCCTGCGGCAGGGGGCGGGCCCCGCCGGGGGCGCGGGCCTGCGGCAGGGAGCGGCACCCGCCCAGCAGCGCCGGGGGAAGGCACCTCACTGCTGCTCGCCACTTCTCTGTGAGGCTGCACCCATCCCCGTGTCGTCTGGGAGGCCTGTGTCTGAGGAGGGGCTCCTGCGGTGCTGGAAGTCAGGGATTAGGTGTAACAAAGGCAGCGCGAGCCTTCGCATCACCCCGGCACCTTTCTGCTGGGCTGGATTTCCACCTGGAAACGAGCCCAGCCCCTCCTCGACGTTCCCTGTGCTGCGGCCAAACCCAAAATGACTCCTGAGCTTGTTTCAAACGCTTCCCTCCTGCTGCTGTGTTCCTCACTACCTACAGCTGACCTCTTGGCGCTCCCGAGCGTTGCTGTGCCACAACACCGTGTCCCAGAGCTCCCGTACCCACTGTGACACACCCGAGTCCTCCTCCTACCTCACCCTGCCTGTGCCACCCTCCTGCCTCGGGTGTGCTTTGACCGTTGAGGCCTCGCGCACTGCAGGCGATCCGGTGCTGACCCTCCCTCTGTCCAGGCTCTTGTGGATGAGCTGCCGGGACTCAGCGGGCTTAGACGGCCGGGCTCCCCCAGCTCCAGAGTGGCTGCTGGATCCTCACCACACCCCGCCCCGTGGGTGCAGTGTCACCTCGTAAGCCATTAGCCATTTTCAGGTGCTGCTGGACGCTGCCACCAACCTGAAGGAATGTTACGCTGCTACGGCTGTGGACGGGGACCACTGCTGGGTTCCGACCGACGCCACCGCTGGCCCTGGCTCCCGTGGCAGGGGGGCTTCTCCTCTCCTCACCCCTTCGCTCCCCTCCATCCCGGTGGAAGGCCAGAGCAGAGTGCCGAGGGCAGAGCTCTGGGCTGCTGGGGAGATGAAGCTCAGCTGGTGCGTGTGCAGCGTGAAGGTGCTCAGAGCCTGCTGGGGTCAAGTCAGGGCAGCCAGTAGCTGAGAGCAGAGCGTGGTGCACAGCTGAAGAACAGAGAACCAAGCTGTTCAGGTTTAAGCACCTTCTTGCCCTCCAGAATTCAGTGAGAGGAGAGGTCGTAGCCACCCCCTCCAGTGACAAGGATCCTGCACTGATCTCGGTGCGTTCTTGCCTTATCCAAGTCTCTCATTTCTAGGACGCTGTTCGTACCACCAGGAGCTCCCCCATGCGAGCGCAGCTGAGGGCCTGAAAAACGAGGCGCCTGTCCAGTCTTCAGACATACTGAAGATCCTCTCAGCACCCAAAGGGGACAGGAGCACAGCCCCCGAGGCTGTGGGGCCTGCACGCCAAGCCCAGCCCCTCAGCTCCGACTTCAGCTTTCAGCTTCTCTTCCTTGTCCAACACCTGCTCCCACCGTGACCAACTGCTCCAGCGAGCTGGGATTGTCAGAGCTAAACCTACCCCTTTGGCTCCATGCTCTCAACGTGTTTCAGGCTGTACTTAAAATTATTCTGGTATTTGCTTCCCGTGAGTTTTTTTTTCCACTCTTCCCCAGGAGCAGGAACTGGAGAGGGAGCTGCAGCCTGAGGCCACACCAGCTCTGAGCTCCGTGCTCCAGCCGGGGCCCGGCTCGTCCCCCTCTCCAGGAGCTGGAGAACGGACACAACTTAAAGGTGTTAGTGAGGCTGTGTGGGGCCATCCTGACCCCCGTGCCAGGCTTTGCTCATCCCAGCGGCCACCAGCCAAGGGCAACCATCCTTCAATCCAAGCAGTTTTACCAGCTTTTATTAGAAACACCAGCACATTTCAAGTTTCCTCTTTTTGATCACAAATATAGTATTTTTTCCTCTTTTTAAGTACACAGCATGAGACACAGCATCAGGGCTTTCCATCTTTTTTTTTTACAGCGATTTCTTTTGGACAAGCTTTGGGTTCGTTTTCACTGACCTCACCCCCAGCCCCAAATTTTGACATCTTGAATTGCTGAAGACAAGTCGCGTGGGCGAGATGAATCCGACGACGGTGGCGAAAAAGGAACGACGGTTAAAAAGTTGGCGAGAAGAGTTTTAAGCGGAGACCCTGGACAGTTAAAAAGAACCAAGTAGCGTGGTCATGGTACGGGGACAAGAGCTGAGATAAATCAGGGGCTCTGCTGCCCCCGTCCTCCCCCAGTGAGGAAAACACGAGGCCGGAGGAAGTGCTAACTTCAGGTGGAGAGCCAGGCGTGCCCAGGGCTCCCTGAAAATCCCGATGCCAGCCCCACATCATCGAGCAGCCTCGAGGTCTGAGCGACGGCGTGTGAGGCTGGTGGGGGTTCTGAGCTCACACCTACGCTGGGGAACATCTCCCCGGAGTCCTGGACTCCCAAGGAGGCGATTCGCTGCGGGGAAGGAGGGGCGAGTATCCCAGGGAGGGGAGGGCGTGGTGACAGGATAGTGAAGGGAACATGGACATGATTTGTTATTTTTTATTCCACAGAAAACCCTCAAATCTAGACTCAGAGTTAACAGCAGAAAAATAGTGTTAAAGTCAATAGGTTCATATTTTACTGTAGACTAAATAAATTAGCCTAGAATTAACTCAATACTCTCTATTTTCCTTCCGTCGGTGATCCTCCTCTAAATTAACGCAGTTTTTAAAAAAGCAATGGCTAGTAATAATTTATTCCAGTTAACCCTTGATGGATGAACACCTGCAAAATACTCCACGTGTGGGCACCGGCTCCCCCTCTCCTCGCCCTCCCCGAAGAGGAAACAGTCGCTAAAAAGGGTGTTGTGGTAAAAACCAGACTTGCTACCTACAGCACTCGGCGAATTTGTGGCCGCTCCTATCGCTGCCTCTGGCTGCTCCGGGTGAAGAGTGAATAAGTCATCTCTAGGTCTTACAAAGAACATGATCCAAAAAAAAAAAAGGAAAAAAATATATATAAATAAATAAAAACCTTAAACATTCTTACATGGATTTTTAAAGAACAGAATACATGTTAAAAACTTCAGTAATTTATATCAATTTTAAGCAATACTTTATATACAATGGAAAAAAGACATGCATAGTCCAAATACAATGTTGAAAACAGCATTTTCATAACAAAAAAACCCAAACACTAAGTGTTAATACCATGTACATGGATTCAAGAAGGACCACCCTTTTTGTCTGTTGCACACAGTTTATTTAACAATATGATATTATAAGTAAGAAATGAGTTTTTTTTTGTTGTTTTTCTTTTTTTTTTTTTTTTTACCATTCTATACAGTGATTGAATCTTCTTGGATTTTCTTATTTATAGTAATTATAGCGCTTGCATGATTTACACTAGAATTGCTTTTCCTCATTTCAAGTTTCACACAGAAGAAAGAAAGAAAAGAATGCTTCTTCTCTATTCAAATCAGCACGGTCTAAGAGTGATCATCCCTAGTTTCACCTAAAACCAGTTTTATCAGAGAAACAAAGCAACAATTTCTACATCTGCAAGACAAGGGTTTTTGGCGTTGGCCAATGGGTGGTTGTTGTGTGCAAGAGTCAATTCCTATCTTCCCAGGGGTAATACTTCAAAATGTCTGCAGAGTTCACTACAGAAAAAAAAATAATAATAATAATAATAATTCTTCCCGCAACGTGTCAAAGTTACTGGGATACATTATATAATGTTGCATTATTTCAGGAAACAGTTTCTGAATATTATTTTTTTTTTTGTCTTCTTTTAAACGCAAATGTTTAAAGTCTTGAAAATACAAATAAAAAATATGAATATAATGAACTTGGTTTTTTTTTTTTTCCCCCGTTTAAAAAAAAGGTATGAGTCAACAGCAACAAAAAAATAAAAACCAAAAAAAAAAAATCCAACCAAAAAACCCCACAAAAAGAGACCAGATATTTTAACCGCCTGGCTTTAACAAAAAAATATATTCTTTGTATTGTTTTTTCTTTTAATTTTTTTTCTTTTTTTGTTTTTTTTTTTGTTTTTTTTTAAACAGCAATTCATTCTTCCATGTGTAGGAAGCAGCAGTTCCATCTAGGATTCAAAACCACCCAGATGTCTGAATTTTCAGTACAAAATGTCCAAGAACACGAAAGGAACAACAACAACAACAGAAAGGAGAGAAAAAAAAAAACAAAAACAAAAACAAAACCCCAAAAAAAAAAAAAAAAGTGATGCTCCCATAATGCTACAAACCCTCCACAAATTTTTCTAGCGTGTCCCCGGTGGTGTCACCGACCAGAGCCAACTCGTTAGACAAGGCGCTCCTGCTGGGGGTGTTTAGTTGTGGAAGCATTGCACTCTGTTCGGGGTTGCCCAAGTGTCCCTGATCCATGGAGCTCGCCATCGTAACGGCGAGTCCCGGGTGGGGGGAACCAGTCTGGGGAGAGACGTGGTGCGGCGAGGGCTGGGGCTGTATCCGGGGCGACGGGCTGGAATGTGGCGGCTGGGACTGGGGGCGGGGAGACTGAACGGGCGCCGGGGAGCGCACCTGGTTGCTGAGGGAGGTGGCGATCTGCTGGCCGGGGAGGTGAGACGCCTGCGGTTGTCCTGAGAGCATGTGCTGCTGTGGGCTCATGGGGTTGGGCTGCCCGGGGGACCCTATCTGCTGTTTCATCTGCTGCTGTTGC
>NW_008629640.1:0-271 GCF_000691845.1 Merops nubicus
CTTATTTGCCATAACTTTATTTTAATAAGCTTACTTGAAAACGTATGCATGCAGCATTGCTTATTAGCATGTTTTTCAAACTGAAATATCTAATAATGCCTAATGCAATTCTGTGATCTCTGGATTATGTTTATGTTAGTTGCACTTACACAAACTTCCATGCTCAGACCCAGTATCTCTGGGCTGTATGCTAGAAAATGCATTGCTAGTCCTTAGTACAGTGTTCTGGGTTTTGGCTTTAAGTCCTACCTTTACCATTTTATATATATAT
>NW_008629641.1:0-244 GCF_000691845.1 Merops nubicus
TCTGTACTTGTAGGTCTCAAACAGCACGGTGGGAAAGAGAAGCGCAAAAAGTACAAAAGTGGGGCTGCAGGTCAAACTGGGGCAAACTGAGTAAGTCTAAGTGAAAGCAGATCACTGCATATGTTAACAGAAAACACTGATAGAACAACTCCACCTAATTGACAGTCAAGGGTTCTAAAGCAGCTGATGTCACTCAGTAAGCAGACAGTGTCCACTGGGGTCCACTCACTCTGAGGCTGGAGCA
>NW_008629641.1:418-863 GCF_000691845.1 Merops nubicus
GAAGACATAAACTGACGGTGACAAGGGTATCATCATGAGGACAGACACTGTAGCACTGGCACCCAGAGACTGCTCACTGAGCAGTGCTTCTGGGGTGCTATCAGCAGCTCAGAAGGTGCACAAATGGAATGAAGAAATAGTTGGGGAGCTGCAGAAGTTCCAGAAGGCTCGCTCCTCACTATCTGGAGTTGCAAGTCAAGATCCAGATTTGACTGCTCAAGTCATAGGCGGGCAGATTAGCCACAGACCTGCTGCTACAAGAAGTGCTGTGTGTGGGCAGGTCTCACATGCACAGCAGAGTATGCAGTGAAGATCTGGAGTGCTGGGGTTAAGTGCCCAGCCCTGAATGAGGGTTGGCATATTGGTGATGCCCACAACCAAGACCCTCCTGATTGCTTTTCACCCTGATGCCCACAACCAAGACCCTCCTGATTGCTTTTCACCC
>NW_008629642.1:0-2209 GCF_000691845.1 Merops nubicus
CCCTTCCTCGCGTCCTTCTCGGCGCTGGTGACAAAGTGTATGGGTTCAAAGCGCGGCCGCACCCGGAACCGAGGGGCCACCTTCCTGGGCGGCTCAGGATTCTCCTCTGGCTCGGGACCTGTGGGGCAGAGGAAGATGAGAAGATTACCAATATGTGCTACGACAGGGAGACAACGTTTTCCCAGAGTGATCTCCAGCAGGGGCCTGCAGGCTCTGAGCACAGCATTTCCACTTCTTAGCCACAAACCAAAGGGTTTCCTTCCAAAGACAATTGATCAAATAAGCCCATTTGCTCTTGTGCGGGTTGCTGCAGTGGCATTTCCAGCTCCAAATGACCCGACAAAAATCTACACATTTAGTTCCATGCATGTTAGGTCTGAATCGCTGACTCTGCCCCCAGCATTGCCCACTGAACCCAGCCAGTCATTTCTGAAGGTAATTCACCTAAGGCTGCTAAACCAAGTGAAAGCTATGGCCAGTAAGACACAACACCAGAGGGTGACAAAACTACTTTATCTTCTCTACTCATTTTGAGAAGGAACGCAGGGATACTGAACCCTCCTTTCCAAAACGTGCAGGGCTGTTAATGTCAGCATTAACACAAACACAGTTCCTGTAAATATTACTCCCATTGCCTAGAGGACACCAAGGATGGAGAAATCTGCCCGAGCCCTAGGCAGCAGCTGCAGTAGCTTGGAGGGACAATTACACAATACTGGCAGACCTCTGGTTTCTTCACCAGAGGAGAAGCAGATGAAGCAGAATATCCCAGTATGCACAGCTACTGCAGAGAACAAGAACCAAAGGGCTGGCGAGCGACTCTGCCACATCACACAGGTGGTTACACGAGGCTCCTCCCGTGAGACTCGGCCTCCAGATGCTGAAGTGGTACCTGTGTGCACCTCCAACCTCAGCGCCCTGGGAGGAGCTGCCTGATCCAGCACCAGGGTGTGCAACCACAATACACGTCAGGCCACACATCTGCCTAGGCATCCACTCCTGCAGTGTATTTATCACAGCCCAGTTTGTTGCAGGTGAAGCCCCACTCTGCACACAGCATAGGCAGGTGACACAGCCCTTACACGCACGTTAAACCCTTCCATCGGCAGTTTTGGTGAATTATGGCAAGGCTGAAATTTCTTGCTCAGTTTGGTGTTTGATGACTGCACTGCAGCAGCACCTAAAGGCTCTCACCAGCAGCACAGCTCTTCTGCTGTCCGTGTAAGCTGCAGTGGAGATCCCTTCCCCTTAGGGCTGCTCAAGACAAGACAAAACACAGAAGCAAAGCAGCCTTTTGCTCAGTTTTGCAGCCAGCCCGTGGACACACAGAGAGAGAACTCGACATGAATTATGCACACCCCACGACGTGGCAGGAGGTGAAATGGCTGCAGTGCAGCCGAGTCCATCACGGTGGCTTCTCTTCAGCTTGCCGTGCTGCCCTCTCGCAGGCGGCCCCGAGGTGCAGGGCTCCCCAGGAGCCCAGCAGCGCCCAGCGCGAGGGAAGGCTGACCCCTCCCACACACAGCAGGTATACTCACTGCCAGCTGGAGAGTGGCATCTCTTCAGCTTCCTGCCAGGCACCAGCTCGTACGTCCTCGTTTCCCCGATATCGATGCCTTCAGCCATCTTGAGAACCTTCTCCATGACCTGCACCCCGTACCTGCGCGGAGGCAACAGCAAAGCACTTCAGATCTGGTCCCACGGGGACAACACACAGACACACGCTTTGACTATGCAAAAGAAGAGCTGAAGCTGCCCCAGACGCAGTACCTGGTGCAAAGATGCTCCCCCCGGTTCTGCTGGAGCGTTAGCAGGACCTGGCAGCAGGCTCATGCCGTAGCTCGTTCAGTGCTGGCAGCAGCCTGCACACCAGCTACCTGCCTCCAGCTGAACCCACCTGTGAACAAGGACCTGTGCAGCCACCAAACTGACAGCGCTGAAACTCAAACTGAAATATGTTATCTGCCAAAAAATAACCTCTGGCAGAGCTGCAGGGAGCACTAAGGAACAGAGGGCTGTGGAGGAGGAGGAGGAGGAGTCTCCGTGGGCATCACGGCTCCTGTGAGCCAAGCAGAGCGACTGGTGGGCAGTGGAGCCTTGTCTGGGTGGGCAGCCCCAGACCACACGTCACCAGTGCTGAAGTGACCAGGTGACCAAGGCACAGCTCGGCCTCTACCAGCCCCTCTTCCCAAGGGCTCCAGCTCGGTCC
>NW_008629642.1:2250-5108 GCF_000691845.1 Merops nubicus
CGCGGCGCGGGTCTGTGGGCCACCCCGGGCCCGGCTGCAGCTCTCCCCGAGTGCCACGCCGCAGGACCCCAACCCCCACCCTCATCTGCTGCCCCCCACCCTCACTCTGAGGCACTGGGATGGGCTACCCAGAGTAGCTGTGGATGCCCCATTGCTGGATGTCTTCAAGGCCAGGCTGGATGGGGCTTTGAGCAACCTGCTCTGGGCGGAGATGTCCCTGCCATGGCAGGGGGGTTGGAACTAGATGATCTTTAAGGTTCCTTCCAACCCAAACCACTCTATGGTAACTGTAGGTGATAGGACATGTCGTGTCCTGGAAGCATAAAACCTAGGTGCTGTGCCTGCTTGCTGTGTTTTCCATACATGCCCACCCCTCTTGGCCTCACGTCCACAGCTATCTAAGTCTGCCATTATTCTGGGGATCCGTCACATGTTTTCAAGCCACTTGCATGCTGAAGCTGAGGAAGATAAAACCTCAAACCTTTCCAACCAAGGAGAACCTACAGACATGGCCTGACACTAGCCTCCAACAGCTTCACCCTGTGGCTGAGAAAGGAGAAAAAGCAACCTTGCACCTGTCCCATGGTGGGCTCACCTTCAGAAGTCAAAGAGCGTCAGGTGACTGCCCATGGAGGGGAGCCCACAGCTGTCCCAAAGCTGGAGCTGCAGTAACCTGCCCCAGCCTTCAAACACTGCTGTTCCACGGGCTCTGGGAACAGACTCTCCCTCCACCCAAGAAATGCCCTTGTTCCTGATTTAGAGGGCCAGGCAGAAATTGGATCCATCTAGGTCACTGGGCAAGAACTCTGAGCAGGCACTACCAAGGTCCTTGCTGCTCCTGCAGGTACCCAGCACAGCTCAGCTCCCAGCAGAGCCAGGGGAGCTGTGCATGGGAAGAGGGGCAGGAGGGGGACAGGGAGTGGTGACACCCTCACCCTCCCGCAGCCAGAAGGAAGAGGGGTGTGATCTCTGCTCCCCTCTGGCTTACAGGGAGAGGAGTGCATGGCCCCTGATGGGAACACGAAGGGCTACAGCCTTGTCCAGCAGGGTGCAACAACAGCGTTAGATTTGACACGTGTCACTCTTCTTCACCAAGATGGGCATGTCTGGGGCTCAGATTTCTGCCTGGGGGAAGGTCAGCTGGTCCCAAGAGTACAACCTGGCCTTAAGAAATCTCAAGCTGTGGAGACAGCACCAGGCAGAGGAATCCCATGCCGCCAGTGCCTGACTCAAGTCTCCCTGGTGTGACTTCCATGCGTTACCCCTTACCCTGCGCCCAGCAGCTCTGGAGCATAATGCTCCCTACTCCTGTTTCACAGCCACCAGTAACATACCTGAGAACACCTGCACCTTCTCTCATTCACCCCTCAACTAAATTCATCTTGTTACTTAACTCCTTCCTCACAGACCATGTTTTCTAGGCCTTCTGGATGCCCTCCAGATCATCCCCCAGCAGAACACTCTCTCAGGTTCCACCAGGAAAGACTCTGATCACTGATTTGTGTTCACTCTGACAAATTGAATGTCTTCAGCTAGCAAGAGACCAGTGTTAAAAAACAAACAGAACAAAACCCAAACCAACAAAACCCTACCAAACCAACCAACCAGCTTAGAGCTAACAACAAAAATGCCCCAAATCTCAAAGCTATTCACTCGATACAGCAACAACAGCTCAGCTCTTCCCAAGCAGCAAAAGGCAGTTCCCAAAGGGAAGGTCCCCTTCCTTCCCAGCTGCTCTCTGCCACCACAGTGAGGTCATGATGCCTGTGTGGTGTCTCCACGGCCCTGCACAGCACGAGCTCTGGGGAGACCTCCCCAGGGTAACGGCCCCGTGCCCCACCACGCCTCCATCCCTCGTGTCTGCCCCAGAGCTGCAGGTGGAGATGGGCAGCACGGACACCACGTGCACTTGCAGGCTTAACTGCACCAGTTTTTAGGATTTGAGATCTTGCCACACAGTTCTTCACTTCTGTTACCAGCACCCTACTACACGTCATGGCACGGGTTCCCAAAGGCACCCTCACAAAGGGGGCTCCCCACCAAGGCAGCACATAAGCACAACGAGCTGAGGGACCAAACAGATTCTATCTCAGGAAGACACGCTGAACTTGGACATCTTACTCAAGCTTTGGGATTTGACACCACTTTAAAACTAAGTTCAACTCTGGTGCTTGCAGAGCAGAATACTGCTCGGACCAGAGAGAACGAAGAGCACACACAGAGTCCCATCTACAGACCTTGGCTTGGCTCTGTGCAAATGACACAAAATACTCCCCAGCAGGGCTTTGGGACAGTAACGTTAATAAAAGTCCAGTTTCATGCCCTTCAGTGTTTACAAGCTCCTCCAGCTTGCAGAAGTTCGTTGATAGGCAGTTGCCTCTGTCTTTGAAGCCTGATGCCCAGTTAACAACAACCACAGCGCCCAAAGCTCCAGCCAGGCTGTGGGTGGTGTTTCTGCAGGGCACCCCACGGTGGTTTTGGCACGGTCACAGCCGTCCCCACAGAGGGAAACCCCTCCCGTTCACCAGACCCATTTCCCTCAGAAAACCTGAGCTTTAGGGGAGCTGCGTTAGGCTGCGTAATGCTTACAGGGGAGGGGTACTCCCTCCTCACTCAGGTTAGGAAGCACACCCCCGCATGCTGCCCGAGCCCTCAAGGATGCGACAGCAGGAACTACCCCCGAAACACGTCGACGCTTTTCCAGCAGCTCGCTCCTCTCCACACACGAGCACCTACACACACGTCTGAGCACAGGAAACCGCCCCGGGACTGCTGCACCCACCCCGACCACCCCAGCTCGCCCGCGGCTACCTTCTGAGGGGCAGCGGGGGCCCAGGAGCAGCCCGGGCTCCTTCCTC
>NW_008629643.1:0-598 GCF_000691845.1 Merops nubicus
GTTGTCATCTTTCGGAGGGGAGGAGAAAGCTGAAAAAGTCTTTCAAAGTTCCCTCTACTCATAGGTCTGACTCCAGCTCCTTGACCTGTTTGGGGACCTACGGCCGGGGGCTATTTCCTGCAATAGGAAAGGAAACGACCATGAGATCTCGTTGGTTAAACCCCCAGATACACAAAGGCTATGGAGCAAGAAGTAAGGTAGACAACAACGAAGACCCGGGTTCCCAGGACTCCGCTGGATGGGTCAGTAAATGAACCATTCAAATGTGAACTCCAGATGTGCTGTCCTTTCTCCTCTGTTTTTTCTACACAGGTTGACAAAGGCTTTCATGGTGCCTGCACTCAGATTTCAGGTCCAATTCCTTTACCTGTGTGAGGACCTACATCCAATGGCTATTTCCTACAACAGGCAAGGAAACAACCAGGACATCCCGTTAATTAGACCCTCAGATACACAAACACTAACAAGCAGGATCTAAGGGAGACAACAGTAAAGACCAGAGATCTATGGATACCGCTGGATGGGCCATTAAAGGAACCATTCAAGTTTAAATTCCGAAAGGCTGAAATACAATGGAAGAACCTCACACAAACCATAC
>NW_008629644.1:0-7522 GCF_000691845.1 Merops nubicus
TAAACTAGGAAAGGATAGATTGAGACTCAAAGTTAGAAAAAAATTGTTTAATGTAGGAGTAATAGATCATTGGAGTTGACTGCCCAGAGGCAGTGGAAGCCCCAACCCTAAAGTCATTCACGGTCAGGCTTGACAGGACCCTGGATGACCTGACCTAGGTAGACATGTCCCTGCTTGTGTAGGGAGGTTGGATCAGATGACCTCTAGAGGTCCCCTCCAGCCTAAAACATTCTATTCTAAATTTTACTCAGGGGAAGCAGGACCCAGAGTGAGGCATCCAGTTCTGATCCAAGCACATACTTCGCTACTCTCTCAAACCAAGGTCCCGTGCAGTCGTTTCATTCATTGATCTAAGTGCAGGAGGGGATGATTCAAAATCAGTGGAAGGTACTACCCAATTTTGAGCACTGATCCAATTCAGAAAAAAAAACTTCATTTCAGAAAAAAAAAAGAAAAAAGAAAAAAAAAGAAAAAGGCACTTGGCTTTTGGAGATTAAACACCCTGCTGTGACCCATTCTAATTCCTCCACTTCTTGCAGAAGGATTTCTCAACTTGGCTTCTTCCAAAAGAAAGACGTGTTTTAAAATATGCTTTGTATGCACAGGGTTTGGTAACAACCTCTCATGCATCCTTTCCTCTCATTGCTCTTGCAGAAAAAAAGGAGAGAAAAAATCTTTTGGAAGTACAGAGTACAAAACCCCTCTCCTACCTATAAATCATTAGATAAAACTTACAACCTGGTGATCTAAGAAAGCCCACTGAAAACATTCTTCTGCCATCTGTCACTGGTTTATCTTTTTTCTCTCTATTTTTTCCAGTTTAAGCTGGAAGGGCAGTAGCTGTGCTTAGTTGGAAGCAAACCTATTTTACTTAGAGCCACTTCAGATCGCAAGGAGTTTGACTGATGGTATTTTGCCACTCAGAAAATGCCAGCCCATTACTATATGTAACACACTGTAACACTGTATGACCTCATGTACAAATGTCAGAAGCTTCCTGAGAAATCTGCATCATTCATAAAAACAAAGTGTGCATCAGTCGTCTGCTAGCTCATTTCTTCTCCCTTTCAATATAACTGCTCTAAGCAGGTAGTTCACTTTGCAGAACAAAATTAATGGAATTGACTGAAATACTGAGATAATACATGAATTGCCAAAACCTCCATAAAGTTGAAGTTACAAATGAAGTGTGGGAAACAGACTGCATCTGTTGTAAGATCTTATCAGATGTGTGTGCTTCAGAATTTGATAACCATTTTTGTTAAAGATACACATTTCTGATGTTTTGAAAATGTGGCTGCAAAATGAACTTTTCATTTTGACCTGTTGCTCTTCTATATGCACTGTTAGCTTCCTGTAAAAATTCTGGATTCAAAATAAAGAAGCCTTCACGTACATCTTAAAAAAAAACCAGCAAGTAACATTAGGTGAGCCTACTATTCCCTTCTAGATCTAAAATCTAAGAACATGTACTCTTAGAAAGAAAACAAGCCTCTGAGCACAGTTACCACTTCAACCACAGAGTTGTCTTTAGGAAGTAGCAATGACTAACCCTGCAGAAATGCTACCAGGCTTCACACAAAGCAGTCAGGCATTGTACAGGAAGTTCAGCCCCACAATCCATGGAGATATGTGCAAGAACATCTCTTTTGTATGAGACAGTACTTGCAGCCTGGGCAGTTGGTACTCTGGGGGAATGGACCACCCCCCCTTAATACACAAGATCCAGTGCTCACAGCCTGCTGGCGGACTCAGCACTCACATGGATAACAAAGAGCACCTGAATAAAAACATCATGGAGTGTAAATTGTTGACCAACAGCCTGAGAATATTATTTTGGAAATAGTAAAGGCAGTAATCTCCTCCATGAACATGCTTAACAAAAAAAAAAGAAGATGCTTCTAAGAAGCCCATTAAATAGGTATGGTCTTGCTCACATGTTGAAGTTTCTCACAAAAATACTGGTACTTCTTTCACCCACTAGCTCCCTGCTATGGAAAAACACTTCTTCAGAGTCTGGAAAATGCTGTTTGATCTCAGTAAATTACATCTCACTGCTTGTCAGTTTCTGATTGATGGTGTAACTTAGGGAACAATATCTGTGTGTGGAATACTGTCTGGAGAAGCAGTCAGGGATTATTGAAAATACAGTATTTATGCAGTTTAAAAATCAGCGGCACATTACACACAACTTTTTCTAGAGTGATGAAAAATTACTGAAGTGCATTTGGGAACAAAGGGTATAAGGTCTTTTGTCTATTTGTAAGAACACTTGACTGGTAAGACTTCTTAGTGAGTTAGTAGTGATGGATGCAAGAAAAAGTGTCAACTGCAGCTGAGCATAAAGCCAACTGCTTGTCTGACCATTGGGCAGAAAGGAAGACGTCACTGTTCAATGGCGGTCAGAGAAAAGGGAAGAAAATAAAATTGAAGAAAAGAGAAGGAAAATGAACCAAGGATCACTGATTTCTCTAAGCCATTTAAAACTACTGGAGAAGGAGAAAAATTCTAAGGTTTTATCACACCACGTGTTGTTTCTGCATCTATCTGATATGTCACAGTTAGTTGGAAGACTTTCAGAAAACAGCCACTCTGAAAGAGCAGCCACCCCTTCAACATAAATCATTCTGGAGTTACTGAATTCAAGGGCTCAGTGCTGATTTACACCAGCCACAAGTATGACTTTATACACATCTCACCTTCCAGAACTTCAATCGAGTCCTTATGGTCCTGTCGTGACAAAACCACTGTGTTTTTCACCACACCACAAAGGCAACAGACATCAAGACATCAGCTACAGAAGGGCCACAACTGAAAACAGTTACTCAACATACATCCTTCCATGAGAAATAAAGAGGAAAAGGTTAATTTCAGTATATAAGTGCATCAGAGGAGCGAATGAGGATGGATGCTGTTGCCAGTGGTGTGACTCTTACAAAAAACAATCCCAAACTAACAAAAATTCGGCAGGTATAAAGTAACTGCAATGAAATGCTTCCCATAGACGTACAAAATTTAACTGCCAAAGTCATCCATCGCTGCAGAGAGACAAAATGTGTGGAAAGCTTATGGAAGGGTTAGCTCAACTTGTGGAGTGCAGGTCTGCTTTTGGTAACTGAGACAATGGCTCAGAGGCAAACAACAGCTCAGGACACCTTTGAATGCTGTAGGAGTGTGAGGATTTTGGATGTATAAAAAAGGATCACCCTACTCTTTCTCTGTTTCTCTTCTGGTTTCTTTAGCATCAGTTACTGCCCTGTTCCAGGGACAGGGAAGCAGCTCGATGGATTGGGTCTGCTCCAGCGGGGCCATGTTAACCCCGGTGTGTGCACTCTACCTGCTACCACAGCAAGGAAACAAGCAAGTGAGAGAAATACGATAAAACGCACAGGGTAAAGTCACCAACAGCTTCCTAGAAATTACTGTAGATTATAGTAACCCTTACCGTAAGAAACACTGGATAGGAAAGGACAAATTTATCTGTGGTAGTTCTAAATTAAGTAAGATAGTGCGATGAGTCTGAAGGCAAACAAGGCAGAAGCCTGCAAAAGGCTTCACTGCAGGGTTGGGATGCTGTAATATTTCCCACATGTGGTTCAGAAATAAGAGGACACAAGGGGCCTGTGGAAAAAAGCTGCAGATGGTATTTCTGAGAAGCAAATTGAGAAAAGATAATTCTGTGGCTGGGGCAAAGATAATTCTTCTTTCCTGTGAGGAAGTCAGGCAGTGAGCACTGAAGATGGCACCTCAAGTGACTCTTTGTAGAACGTAGGTATATACACAGGAGCAGAAAGACAGGGCTGAGCTTCTGAGCCGTGAGACTTCCGAAGTACAAGCTTGTACTACTGTGCAGTAACAGCCCTAGGTTGCTACTGCACTAAAAGCATTCCAGAAAACAGCCACCACCTTGTAAACAGATGATGTTCTACTTTCTGATGCCTAGCTTCCTTCCCAGCAGCAAACCACACCTCCTGGGCACCTGCTCCAAGGCAAGATGGTCCCAGATGCCCCACTGGATACACTTACCTCTCACTTTTGACTCCGAGTAGGAGGGGATGTCCTCAGAGGTCAGGATCTGGGGGAGGCAGGTGGGAGCACCAACCCCCTGTCCCAGGTAGGAAGCAGGTGGGTAGTAGGAGCACATGCGGTACTGGGAGCTGACGGTGTGGTGGCTCTCCATGCCCTTCACCTGTCAGAGACAGAAGCACAACAGCAGCCTTTGAAAGCTGAGCCCTGGCACCACCCGGGCAGCCTGCTGCCCCACATCCACATGGCTCTGAAGGGCGTCAGTAGAGGGGGTGGATGGAAAGTAAAATCCTGGCACACTGGCCTTCGGCTTTTGCTTTGGTTAGTTCAAGGTATGCCCACACTGCCAACCTACAGGTGAGCTGGCGCGGTACGGGAAGTGGCCTAGCAGCAGGAGGCTGGTTAATCTTACCTCAGGTGAAGCTGCATCTGGCAGATAAGCACGTACCCTTCACTACAAGGAGCTTCCTGTAAAGCCCCCTGATTATGGCAAACACACCACCACAGGAAACTTTCTAGAGCCCTTCAACTCCATGCATCTGGCCGGTGTCAGAGTTGAAGTGTCCATCCAGCCTCTATACCTACACAGAGACTAACTCACCTCAGACAGGTGGTAACTGCCAGGGACCTGTGAGTTGGCAAAGGAGGACAGTCCTTCCAACAGACCCACTGGGGACACGCTCCACAGCATCTGAGCACTGACCATGCACACAAGCACATCGCTTTTCTCACAACCCAGAGAGATGGAGAAGTATTTTCCTGATTTACCCGGAGAAGCCAGGTTTTGGACCGACTACATGGGCAGCCTCTAGTGGAGCCACAGCTGGACACCAGCCAGTAGGTCTGTTGTGTCAGCACAGTGTCCACCAGACAACCTGTTTGCCCTCCTGCAGCCTGCAGCTAAGTTGGCAGCAGTCAGAAATCAAAGTCTATCTTACTCCAATGCCCTGAAATCATCCAAACTGATCTCCTCAGAGGCTGTAATACTTTTAAAATTTTTTGGTTTATGAAAGAACTATCATCTACTAGTACTTGTTCCAAAACCCTACAGTGCTCCAAAAAATGCAGCCCAACATTTCACAAGATTAGATTTCCAACAGGAAAGATAACACTACCTGGTCTCTCTAAATCTGCTGGGCAGAGAATAATCACAAGACAGAAAGCTTCCAGGCAAAGAAATAACATCACTGTTTTGTGCCAGGTACAAAGGCAGCAGTGACAGCCAGTAATGCACTTCCAGCTGCGCCGCTAGACAGCGTCTTTGCAAGCAGAAGTGCTTGACAGCCTTTTCAGCCACGTTTCACCTCAGTTACAGGACCTCTGCCTGCTCCACTGCAGTTCCCCCAGGTCCCAGCCAGTAGTGCATGGAGCCGTGCTCCTCAGCCCTTCCTAGGCTGCGAAGCTCAGACCCAGGGAGTGGTGGCCGCAAGGGTAGAACCTGCTGTCCTACATGGCCACCCCTGTGCCAGCAGGTCTAGCCCAGGCAGAGGGAGCCACCCGCACGTCCCAGCAAAGCAGCTGGAATGCCGTCACTCCTTGTTTTCCAGGGGTCCCCCTAACAATTCTGTGTTCATTTTTACTGTGCCTTGCTGGAAATAACGTGGATTGAGTCATATAAAATCCTGCTGGTGCTCTCTGAGACAGAGGGGAACATCCTGCCTCCCATGTGGAGCCAGGTTTCCAGCAACATCAAGTGCTGAGAGAAAGCAGTGGCTGTTTCCTGGAAGCAAAGGGCACCTCTGCCCACCTCCTGACAGCAGCACAGTCACACCTATTCGCACATGTACTGGGGGATCAGCACGACACACTTTTAGTCTGTGAAAGTAAGACTTTTTCTGTTATAAAATAAAGCAATACTTCTAAAGCGATTTTTCTACCATCTGCACCCTATGCATGCAGAGGAAGTTCAACACGTGCTGAAGTTTCAACCACGATAAATAGTTAATGGCTCTTAAAAAAATTTGGTGGGTCATCACAAGGAAGCCTGAACCCAAGACAGCCACTGACATCCCCTCTGCTTTTCTGAGAAAGGGCAGTCTTCTCTTCAAAAGACCGCACAGACTTCCTCAACAAAACCCAGGCTGCCTCTGCCCTGAAATTATGGATTGGCAGTACAAACTGCCCAAAAGCTCAGCCTAAAGGCCATTTTGAATCTGCACAACAGCAAAGCTCAACAGCTCTAGAAGTAAGGGGGAAAATAAGTTAGCAAACTGCTCTCTGCCTGCCGTTCTGCATGCACCACCTTCCTTCCCTTGGTGGGGCAGGGCTGAGGGCTGCGTCCTCACACGCACCCCTTGTGGGTACCCACATCTGCACCCCTTCCTTGTGCAAGTGCATGTGTGCACATGTGTAACTGAGAAAAGGCTGCGTGCAAGAGACAGCATTATTTAATCTGTAGCAAAATGGAGGGATCACTCCCTGGCACTGGAACAATCATGTGCATGCTTCCTCTCCCTGGAGAGTGGGTCCAGTGACCCGTTTCATTTCAAACCTTTTTTAAGGGTTTTTCTCCATTTCTTAAAAAAAATCCCTCACCTAAAATCTCTGGATGCAATGAATTATTACTACCATTATTATTAGTGTGTGGTAGCTGGCTAGCAAGAGACATGTTTTATAATCTTATTACCCACACCAAGTCTATGAACCACCGTTCGACCGACAGAGACTTGGCTCTGCAAAGAATATGCTGTGTATTAACCACTGAAGAAAATCTAAAAGCTTTTGGTTTTGTTTTATTAAACTGTTTAGAATACATACTGCAGTAAATCTGAACCATAAGGTTTCCTTTTTATAGTGCTTAGCAATCCTATTTTACAGTAACAATAAAAAAACAACCAGCTGTAAAAATTCTTGACCTTAGCGCTGCATTAAAAAGGGGGCTTAGGAGATCATTACCCGATGAGAAGGGGCATTTGCTCTGTATTAACTCCTGCAACTCTGCAGAGTCCTGGCATGTTTTTAGGTGCTTGGAAAGGAGATGAAAGCAGCCCTGGGGATGCCCTGCAGTATTCAGGCTATTTCTAACCCACGGTGGTTTGGCCTTCCAAATGCTGCAGCCAGGTGCCAGGTTTGGCATCCTTGCCTGGGACTTGTCCTGGGGGAATGCTGGGGTCATGTAGGGATTACAGGGGCAGACACTTGGCTCACTGGTGTCTCCTCCTGCCTCCCTTACCCCCTCCAGTCTCACAGTGAGGCCAAGACAGGCAAGGGCTGGGATGGTCCCACAAGCTACTCTGGTTTGCATCACCACAGGCTATGTGTCATGAGAACAAGGCATGTCTGAGGTGAGGAAGTGCTGTCTGTGGAAAGGGTGGGCATGCCCTTGCTCTTTGCAGAGAGGGTGTTTAGCTCCTGAGTTGAACATGTGAGTTGCTCACTTACCATACATCCCCTTCCAGCCACACATCACTTGTGCCCTCCCCTAGCTGCAGGATTCACCAAGTGGGAGACACAGATGATCAGAGAAACACATGTGCCCCACGACATCCTGGTCTCC